>NC_141398.1:2511548-2644048 GCF_034619465.1 Leptosomus discolor
GAAGTCGGGGGAATTGTATTAGCCCCGCGCGTCTGCGTGTGTGCTGCGTGGTCTTGCAGAGGTCAGGGCGCCCATGCTGGAGAGCTGGGAGTTAGGACGGTGAGTGTTCCCCCTGCTCCTGCCGTCCCCGCTGGGGAGAACGTCTCCTGAAGGGACATTTATAATTGATTGGATTGGGCCCATAATTGGTAGAATCTCCTTATTCTTTAAAATGAAACCCCATAAGGCTGTTTTAAATAGTTGCCAAGTTTATCGAGGTATCACTATTCACTCCATGGCAGTTGAAGGTCTGTCTGTACTTCCATTATAAACTTCCTCAATAGGAAAGAATTTATGACCTAGCTATTAAAAACATTCTTGGCTTAAGCCTTGCTTAAGAAATGCTCATCCAGAAGCAAAAAAACATTTTTATAATGCTTTTCAGAATATTTTTTTTCTACAGTCCATTTCTCTGGAATTTTGGTGCTAAAACAGGAAAAGTAATATTTTATGGGTTTACCTGCTTTGCTTTCCTTGAATGTCTTGGGAGGAAAAAACTTTAAATGGTGAAGTAAATGAGCACTTAGGGGTTGTTTTTTGTTTTGTTTTGTTTTGGGGGCTTGTGGGGTTTGAGGGACTGGAGGAGGGAGGAGGACTGGTGCTGCCCGTTGAAGTATGTATTTATGAACGTCTTAAAACCTTCCTCTCTTCATCTTCCCGTTTCTACTGCCTCCTGCTTCCCCAAGCCTGCCGCTTCATTTGCAAAATTCTTCGAACAACATTTTTAGTATGCAGCCTCACAGAGCTCTGTATTAGCAGTGTTGCATTAAAATAATGCTTTCTAATAAGTACCAAGCGATTTCTCAATGCACAGTGCTGTGTCAGAGATTTCTATTACTAATGTCTTCAGGCAACTTCATTTCAGTCCGTGCTGTGCTTCAAGGATCTGTCGAAGTGCACTTCAATGCACCTGAAAAACATCCTCAAAATAGAACAACGTGGATTGTAATTGAGGGGCCTGGAAGCAAACTAGAGGGGACAATAACAGCTTAGTAAAAGTCCTATTTTTTTAATCCTAAACATAAAAAGTTGAACAACAGTGAAATGCTGTGGCTTGCTGTAGCGGTGTGGTAGGCTCGCTGGAAGAAATAGTACCAACAAGTCTGAGAGCTAAAATTGTTCGTTGTTTCTGAACTTAGGTGGTCGGACTCATCTGCTGCCCAGATTTCAGGGGGTGAAGCTGGACGTGCTCTGGCTGATTTTTAAGCCGCCTATCTGCATACACAAAAAGCATTACTTTTATTCAGCAAGAGCAGTGTGTGGTAGTGTGTTGAGTGGAGATACAAGAAGGGAGTTTCTGACCAGTGACGCAGTTACTGACTAGCTTTCGGGTTTCATTTACTTCTCCTCTTACGAGGGTATAAGAAAGAATAAAACCAGAGTTTTACCTCTTTTCTTTCTCTTTTTTCCTGTAAAAAGTAAGATGACTAGCAGTGATGGTTATTTCCAAAGACAGAATAATTTTAAGTGGTTTTCTGTAAGAAAATAAAAGAGTTTGTAGAGGACAATGGGTAAATATTCTTGTCAAAAACACTTGCTCTGGAACCTGTTTGTATTATTGGACACAAATGAAAAGTGGTGTCTTTGATAATATTTCCCTGGCATATAATTTGGCATATATAGCCAAAATTCTGTGCAAGAATGTACTATTGCTGAACTGGGTGGCAGTAGGTGCCCTCATAGAGAGTTTTGTAGCTAAAAGATCATCAGGGTTCAAGTCTGGGATTGTTCTGTAGGTGTGTGGGCTTCGTTGTTTCCCTTGAGCTAACATCTCCCAATTTAGTCATCCAGAATAAGGAGATTTCTAGCTTGCACGTTTCAGAGGGGAAACCCTCACAAATGAACTATTAGTGTAATGGATAGTATGACATCTGACGCAATTCCAATCTGACGCAATTCCAAGAGCATCTGAAAGACAACGGAGGGAACTGATGATGCTCACCACAATGAGACACCGATAGCCAGTGACTGTGGTTCTTTATTGTTTATTTATGTGTAGTAATTACTGTAACAGTTAACCATAATTTAAGGTTATAAATGTGGTCAATCGTAGCTGTTTCACTTGTGACCAAAGTATATAAGAAAAAAGAGGGACATGTCATTTACTAATATGTACTCAAGCCAGAAATTCGTTTCTTTCTTTAGGGAGTAGGTCTGTTGAAGTGTGGCAGGGGAACATGCTACTTATTAATAGGAGAAATTCAAAGTGCAGATAAAAAGTTTTGATTAAAAACTTAACATTTGGTTACCCTTCCTATATGCTTGGCCAGATTTACCTTGTGGAAACTCCCTTCAAACTGGTTATTCCAGACAGCAGAAGTAGTAGAGAGAACATGGCCTGCTCTGTTCGTGAATGTTTTCACGTGGTGAGTGGAACTGAAGGTGCTGATTTCTTCAGCAGGTACAAGCTTTTGGGCAATTTTTTCCAAGCACACCTAGTAGTGTGTAAAACACCGTGTCTTGTAATTTGCACTTCAAGCCCCAAGTTACGGCTTGGAGGTTTGTGTCAGGTGTAGTAGGCTTTACCGGTGTCCGCTCAACAGATTGACTAGTGGAGGTGGCTTGTGAGTGATTCCAGGCAGTGAAGTTGCTAACTGGAAGCGCTAGAGCCTTAGTTAGGTGCTGTTTGCACCATCTCCACTAAAGAAGGGTTTAAACCCTTGTTTCACAACTGGTGAACGTTTGTTAGGTATCCATACTGACGTGGAGGTGCTTACAAGCCTCTTCATTCAAATTTAGCTCCACCAGCTACAGTTTGGAGGTAAGCAAAGTCATGAAAGTGGCTTCTCTTCAAAAAAAAATCTGTTATTAGGGACTAAGAGGGCAAAAAAGTAGCTTTGTAGAGCTATGGTTTTGTTGTGAACCGGAAGCCAAAGCCTGAGTGACACTTCGAAAGATGTTGGGTTTATTGTTGTGTGAAGCTCACCCCTAACCATCCCCAAGTCAGAACGTGGGCTCCAGGGTTTCTTTGCCTTCTGTATTTTTCCATTGTCCCTCAGCCAAGTTCAGGAAGACTTTCTTAATATTATGCCTAAGGTAAACATCGAGAAAATCAACATAAAGAAGGAGGGAACTGACTCAAGCAACTTCAAGTACCTTGACACTGGACAAATGAGCAAAAAAATCCATGAACTTACTCTTTACCTGGAAGCTGAGTTTATTTGAGTATAATGCATGATCGTATTCTTGTTGTTAAACTTAAAAAAACATTGTAAAAGTTAAAGTTATTCGGTTTGCAACATGAGCTTTGTGCTGTTGCTTGGGTCTGTAGTGTAGTGCCATACGTGTACATTTTGGCATAGGAAATTCCCGTCCTTAAGGGAAATTTTCCAATTAAGGTGTGAAGGTAAAGAAAAAAGGGTCATTGCCATGAATGAGATCTGAAGGGGGTCAGAAATCAAATCCTGCAGCAAACGGAACTGAGGAGACTAAATTTGAATTTTAGCAACTATCAATACTGATTGGAAGGGACTTTCTTCAAAGCCATGTTTCTTTAGGGTGGTTTAGAGGAGGCGAAACCATGAGTTCCATCCTGATGCTGAATTGCGTCTTATTCATCCCAAGTTGTTGTTCTGACTGAGGAATGGCCAGCTGAGTTACGGTTCCGATGGCTGTGAATGTCATAATCCCCCGTTGGGAGCTCTCTTTGTTGATGGCTGACATGTGCAGTCTTCATTGCAGGATATTTTATCGTGTGTCTTTTCTCTCAGTTCCCACCTGTGGAGAGACACTAAAGTTTCCACTGATTTTTTTTTTCCCCCTTTTTGCCCCATAATTTCTTCTGCTTTTCAGAAGGCATGGTTTATTTATTTGTGTGAGACTGTGTTGTAAAAGGCTTACCTTGTTAATCTTTTTTTCTAGTGGAGTTTAAAAAAAATCTTATGCTTAAATATGTGCTAACATTTTAGCTTTGAAAGTTGCCATGTTTACTGCTGCAATAAGGAGACAGTCATTTTAGTATCTTAAGGGTTTTTTTTCTGTGGAAAACAGTTCTTTTGTACATCTTTTTCAATACATTCCCCGTGCAACAGTCTCCATTTTCTGCATTTTCTAACCTCTAATAGTCCGAATACCTGTTCAATCCTACATTATAATGTCTGAACATGATATTGTGTTTACAGGAACACCATTTTTTTTGTAACTGTCGTGGCTGTTATTAATGATACTTAAAAAAGACAAAATTTTATAAATCAAATTTTGCTTCATAAAGGACTTCAGAACTTCATTAGTTTGGCCATGGTGTCTACGGAGAGGTGAATTTTAGTCATTCAGCTCTCTATTTACTAACCTTTCCTTGCATTCTCAATTGTGGGGGTATTTTTAACAGTGTATACAGGCCAATTTCCAACATCCTGCTGCGTCTGCGTTACATTTCGATTTGGGGTCAGTTTTTTACAATGAGGGCTTTTTATTCTTCTTTCAGTTTCACGTGATGAAAAAGTATCTGGCATGGATTTTCCCAGACTTCCCAGAGTGCATCAGCAGGGAGGGACCAGTCATGGAAAATCTCAGCCGACATGGAGGAAAAAAAAATTAAGAAAATGAAAACAGGTTATAATTTAAACCAGACTATCAAACTTCTTGACAAACAGACGCTAGGTTAGAGTGTCACAGTTTATTCGGGAGCCAAATGGCAAGAAAACCTTTTCGTGCTATGTGATGGGACGTATCTTCCCAAGCCAAACAGGATTGTCTCGTAGACCACAATTTGGATAGCCAGAATTCAGTCTTCTCTTAAGCTTTGTAGCAGCTTTATGAAAACCATTTTAAAAAAGGTCACCGAAGTGACTGATTTATTAAGCAAGATTTTTAAAAAAAAAAGAGAGGGGGGGACGGGGAACATCAAAAGGTAGTGTGTTTTCCATCAGCTGTGGTGCCCTGGGACACAATGTCCTAGAAAGCATCACGGGCTTAACTTACAGGTACCCCTGCTAGCTAAACAGGAGGTAGGCACAAAAGAGGAGCGAAGGAAAGACCCTCAGATGCACTGGGGCTCGTGCATCCCGTCTCGGTTGGTTTCATTCCCTTTCTGAAACTCACTTCTCTCTACAATTCATTTCATTCTAGAGCTGACTTGGGTCTCTCTTCCTTCGCTTCAGTCTCTGCAGAAGCATCAGAACTATCTCCTCACTGCACAGTGATGTTCGTTGTGTGGATTTAAACCTTCATCTCTCCTTTCTCCACCCTCTCCTTTTGCCTTTTTGTTCTCCATGGTTGTGTCATCTACAATGTCTACCTAAATTGGCGTAAACCTAATTTAAAGCAAGTGCACCTGTGTTCTAGGAGTAGCTCTAGTGCACCTGGGTGGATTTAATTGTAACTGAGAACCAGGTAATCGTGATCTTTTCCTTGTGACGTCCCACCTTCCGCCAAGGAAAACCCAGGCATGGTAACGAAACCGCTCCAGAGACCCTAATGAAGCTTTCAGAGTCACATGTATTTTACTGAAGGGTTTGCATTTCATCATTTGCATAGGAAAATATTTATTTTCAAAAACCACACAGAAGATGGCTAGAGAAAGACATTTCTGGGAGGTAGGTGCTCACATGATGCTTCTTCCAGTTACGCTGGGGAACTGCTGCACGGTGGTGCTCTGATGTCGTGGCAGTCACACTGAGAAATTGTGTGTAAATAAATAACAAGAAACTAAAAAAAAAAATCAAAATGGAATGCAGGGAGGAGTATTATGAGTTGGCTCAAGGTATTGACTGGTACGTTTTCAGTACGACACACCGGTTATGGTTTACTGTCAGTGCAGTCTTGTGGTTTGAATAGCTAATTTCTTACTTTTACAGTATTTTATGTAAAGTAAATGCTTCATTCAACATTTGCCAACATTCACCAATTACTGTTTGGAACAATAAAATTGGAATAGTAAAGGAAAAAAATGAAAGGATTCTGATACATTGGCAATAATTTGTTTATATATTCCTGAGTTTTGGGGAGGCACTTGATTTCCTCAAGTTTGCTGTTTTTCAAAGATTCACGTGATTTTTCTGTGCTGTAGATCTAGATATGGGCTGAGATCCGTTTTAAATAGCCGATTTAAAAAGAAAACGTGATTTAATAGAACATGGGTAATTTGGGGCAAGTTTGTTCTGTGCATGTTCATATAAACGTTCCGAGGACACTGCACACACATGGCATACGTTTCAAAGTCGGTGCTTTCGCAGTTACATATTCATTTCTTTTCAAAAGCTGTTATGCCCCTTCTTAGCCTCAGAGTATTTAAGGAAGAATTTTAACTACAGCCTCAGTTGTCCTTTCTCCTATTGTGTTTATTCTGGTGTCTCACACCTTCTCCCCTCAAGAGAAATATCAAGTAAGTGGTTTTCAGATACAAATTTTTATTTCAGCTCGTTTTCCTCATCCACTCTTTCCCTCTCCCTTCAAAAGCAAGTCCAAAGAGAAAGTTGGACTAGTAGCTCGTATTTTATGCCCCTATGTGCCTTATCCCGTGAATCAAAGAGTCTGTTCTTTGGGTACCAAAGCATTAGTATTGTACTGTACAATACTAAATGGGTAGAATCTGGGCTTAAGGTGGAACAAGCCAAGAATCTGTTCCTTTAGGAGCAGTTTTTTTCTTTTTGTTGTTCTAACACAGCATTGTTTCAAGCACACGAAATTGCAGTATATAAATTTAATAAGTCTTGTTAATTTTTTCAGTGGTTACTCAGAAAATTGCTAATGTTGTGTGTGTTTTCTTTGGTTCTCGGTGATTTTCGTTAAAGTTTCAAATACTTTAATCATCATTTGTTCACCTATTCCAATATTAGAAGGTCAGACTCATAGCTGAAACAGTAATTTTTTTGTCTCTTACTTGCCAATAATTCTTCCTCTCTAAAATACATAAAATAGACTTGGGACTGATTCAGAACCTTGAATTTGACCCTTCTCAATTTCTAGGACTTTGCACGTGCATCCAAATTTCACAAATGGCACCGGTTTCTAGTCTATGCTAAAATCAGGAGGGGGAGAAAAAAAGCTCTATTTAGACATTCTCTGATTGCATGTTTCAGTCCAAGTTCTGTGTCTGGACCCTCATCCTAGATCAAAAGATTTTGAAGAATTTACTTGTAAATATGAACAGGAAAATATTTTCCAGCACTTCTCCAGCCATTTAGTCCAGTCATCTTCTAAATCAGTAACAGAATGTTGTTTTAGAAATGCTAAAAACGGTCAGCTCGTAGTTCCAGCCACAGATCTCTGCACAGCTTCCCAACACTGATGAATCTTTTTAGCCGTCTAGCTGGTGATCATGAGTTGAGGTTGCTTTTGGTTTGGGTTGTTTTTCTTTTTTTTTCTTCTGTTTTACCTATTGATGAAGCGAGGGAGGGGGAGATTACACGATGCAGCAGTGGTCACAGAGTGAGTAGTGTCAGAGCTAAGAACTCCTCGAGCTGCTTCTCTCCGTCTCGTGCATCAAACAAGGCTGCGAAGGTTTGTCGTGGCGTCGTAATTGAGGGAAGCGATTGCTTTTGCTTTTTTTTTTTCTCCACCCAGATTGTAATGTAAGTATATGGCATACAATGTTTGTTCTTCGTGTTGCTGTTGGGGTCTTTCAAATGATGTTCACGTGAATCTTTGAAGGGGCAAAAACATCATGGACTTTTAAAACAGAAATATTAGGCAATAAATAGTATAGCTGAAAAATCAATAATAAAACGTAGGTGGCTTTTACTGCTAATTTAATTAAGTCTGTATCGTGTGTAGAATTGCATTTGGACACACAGGTAGAGCTGCTTCCCCGTACCGAAACGTAGCTCTCGTATACCGTTTGAAAACAAGCTGACGTGTACCTTGCTATAAAAAATGAAATATTCTAAGATATCCAATATATCTGTGAATAAATGAGATGTGCAGAAGTAAAAAGGGAAAAAACAAGTTCAAGTTGTCTAAAGAATTACACGAAGATAATAGAGAGGTTTTGTTTTTTTTCCTTATTGATTATTCCCAGAACTTAAGGTTTCACAGTTAGATTGACAACTGAGTTATTTGCCCATACCTAGTGACTGACAACAGATAATGGAAAGGCTTTTACCATGATATAACAGCAGAGAATAATTTCTAATTTACTACTATAGTTCTCATCAAAAGTACCCCAGCAAAAACAGTAGATTTATCACTTCAATTACTGGAATTTCACATTTAGTTTAAAGAGACATGTTTCTATAATGTGACAGGCTTTACAGATTCTGAACTTCTTCAGACATTTCAGCTATCAGAGTAATCAGGAAAAGATATAAATGAAAGCAATTGTTTTAGTTTTATAACTTTCAGTGCTGTCTACTGGCAAGAAACGAAACAGGCCATAAACTGATGGTCTTTGCCAAGTCTCTAAAAGGCAGAAAAGACATTGCATATCACAGTCTCTTTGCTTTTTTAAAACCAGTTGTCTGATACTGGATGGGGATAACATTAAAATAGTGCTCAATTAATAGCTACAAATTAACTTTTATATGTATTTTTTTAAATTAGCCACCTAGTGATAGTAAAATGTTATTTACCTCAAAATATATTGAGTATATTTTTAATACCTTTATTCATAATGCTTCTATCCAGCTTGCCTGCCTCAAACTATGAGAGGGAACCAAAAGATTAAAAAAAAAAAACTAACATAAAAACCCCAAAAAGAGTCAACAACTGTAGGCTTCTGTACCCTAAAGTGTCCATGTGAATGATTTTAAAGCTGACTTCAAATATTCGAACAGGTAGCGTTTGGGGGAAGATGGGGGGGGGGGGGGGGTCCCTGCTTTTTATTGGGGAGAACGTCTGGAATTTCTCTCATTCACCCCCCGCTCGGTTGTTCCCAGCTGGGGAAGCAGCAAATGGCCCGTGGGAACTGGGGACCCTGGAGCCCTTCTCGAGTCCCAGGCACGAACACCCCGGCAGCGTGTCGGGCACTATCTGGCCACAGACGTTCTCCCACGTGCCCCTTCTCTTCTGCCTCCTGCAGCGCCCTGCTTTCTTCTGCAGAGGCAGCCTTTGCCTGTGAGACAACGGGGGGTTCAGGGTGCTCCCCAAAGTGGGTCCCAGCCCCGAGGACCAAAGCGCTGGTGTGAGGGTGTGCTTTGCGTCACCCTCCTGTCGGTCAGCTGCGGTAAGCAACCCCTTTTGGAGTCCTGTGCGGGACTTCCCACCTTACAGCAAGACAAAGCAGCTCACCACAGGAGGTCCGATCCGTCTCTGGATTCACTTCAGGGGATTCGGATCTGTCTCTGGATAAATAGCCTTTAGCCTCGCGTTATGCTCATGCACACAGACATACCAGGTCTCCCAGAAATTTCCCTTCGGCAGACAACCCTCGGCAATCCCTCCCGTTTCTTCTTAAATAAAAGACATTGGAGGAAGCTTTTGTAAAGGAGCCCTACCAGAGAAAGTCTGCACGTTTTCAGGGAGGATTCCTACTTCTTCTGCAGAGTCATTACTCTTAAGTACAGTCTTACACAGAGGGGTTCCTGTCTCCTCTCAAACCGGAGTTTTTGGCCCCGTCCGTCTCGAGCGCACGCTGCAGAAGACTCTCGCTGGTGTGCCAGGCCGGGCGCTGTGGCGTCGCCCACGCCAAGGTGTTAGCGGAGCAAAGCACCGCGATAAAACCTCACCAACCAGCAGCAGCGGGGATTTTACCGCAGCTGCTGCGGAATTCCTGAACAAGTTCACGCAATTACGGTATTTGGTATGAATAAAATGCCGTCGCACACGGTGCCTCTGGTGGTCTGGTGGTTGCGAGGGTGCAGCTTGAGTCACGGAGCATACATTTACTTGGAAAAGAGGAGTTTATCTATTCTGTCGTATGGGGAAAAGTGGCCTGATTTGGGATTTGCCGTAGAAGTAAAGCGCTGGAGTAGTTAAGCCGGCTCTACAATTTTATTGCCTGTTAGGGTTGAGTTTTCAAGAAAGGCTGTGATTTAGGTCACAGAAAGGAAGTATCTAAATGCTGTGTATGGTGTCAAACGTGCATAAGTGATTGAGCACATCTGTTTATGAGGTACAATACTTGAGCGATAATGTTTATGAGGAGTTCTATTAGGGCGAGTAACATAGCTGCAGGTTAAAAGACTGTTTGGATAACTTTTATATCCATTGATTTAAAGTAGACCTTAATAGATTGGCCACATATTCCGGTATTTTTTATTTTTGTTTATTTACTCTTACAGAGGCCAGGGAGGAGGTTTTCATTAGTTCGGTGCCAATGAAGTTCTAACCTCTCAGCTTTAGGAAAGCAAAGTAAGGGACGGTAAAATCCCAAGATGGCATCCCCAAATGGACCGGCAGCTCTCCATTGATTTGTGTGGAGTCTTCCTCCCAAAATTGAAGGTAGCAGTGTTTCAGCGCATGCTTAGCATTCTATTTATGATATTCATAAAGTAGTAATTCAGACAGTTTAGCAGGAGAAGTGCTAAGCCTAAGTTAAATTTAGGGTAGGTGTTTTCTTAACAGAATTTTTTCAAATAATTTCATCTCACAGTCGTGTAGAATGGCAGATGTTTGCAAATCTTGGTGTAAAACTGATTGAAATATTTTAAGAAAACTGAAACAATGTCAGTGGCAAAATTTATTTTACCAAGTGCAGATGTAAGACATCAAGTTCTCAGACTGATGGCAGAATTAACAAAAAACACCATCTGGTTCAATAATTATCTGAAAATACCCATATTCTTGGATTTGTTTTAATACCACTTAGTTCCCAGCTTTATTTTATCTGTGTTTGCACACCAATGAGACTGGATTGTGCAAAATGAAGACTACTTCCATCTGATCATTTAAAAAAAAAACCAACCCACCAACGTGTTTTTGCATGAATAATGAATCTTTGAATTGTTACTAAACAAGCAAATTATTTGCGTGTGTGTCACATCGGTTATCAAGTTTGCACATGTGACAGCTTCAACAGCCGTCACATAAAATGCATAGAGCTTGTAACCATATGTTTTTGCTTGACAAAAAGCTAAAACTCAAGATCAATTTTCAATATGGAATGCACAAATTAACACTTTAAAATGCACCACAATATGTACGGCTTGGCAAAATTTGCAGAAATAGCACGTTTCTAGATATTAACTGATATCTTTGGATTCGACCTTAAGGTATTCAATCATTTTGATTAAAAGACTGATTTCTCATAAAACCACAGTCTGTTGGAGGCGCAAAGCCAATGACATTTGAGCATTCATATATTTTCATAAACTTTGAACAATGTCAGTGAGACACCTCTTCAATCTTGGCCACACAACAGCAGGGTATTCAATCTTTCTTTAGCTTGAGACAGAAAATTTGAATATCAGCATAGGGTTATTAATGTGACAGTTCACATGGTGTGCACCATGTTGATTCTTAAAAAGCAGGTCTGTGGAATGTATAGCGAGCACTCTGCGCTCTCGCTGTTAAAAATCCGACAGAAGGACTTAAAATGCATTTTTACAGCTCGATCGTTGCACTTTTTAGTAGTAAAACACAAAGGAAATTGACGGCGGATTTACACCTTGAAAGTTACTGGTCTTATTTCTGTGATTATATCATCTGTTGTGTTTAATATTAAAGATGTACCAGAGATCTCATAGGGTATTACTTAATTCTTTTTGTTTGTTAAGAACGGCAAGTGACTAAGCAGCCGTGCAGTTAAATATTTAGTTACTCCACCTCCCCCTTTTTCTTGGCTGACTTAATGTCTGTCAGAATTTATGGCATTCCAAATAAATAAATAGACACCACCCCCCCCACCCCCCCACCCCCCCCCGTGCTTATTTCTTCAAATTCAGATTTTTGAGTAATGCAATGTTGTTCAATGTAAGCGTGTCATTTTACATTACATCATGTTGTAGGTCAGATGCAATGTAACTTTTTATGATGCATTGTAAATGACAAAACATGCTGCAATATGTGATATATATTGGTACGTGCCCCTGATAACATCGCTTTTTCTTTAGAGTGCTGTTGCCTGAGCAGCTTGGGAGAAACCAGATGGGCTGCGAGGGGAAGATGAGCAATTCTGTCTTGCCCAAACTGCAAATGTGACAACACACTGTTAAGACAGGAGACAGTGAGGTGCATGTGTTAATAGAATGCAAGGCACCCGCAGATGGCCCAAAGTTTTCATTTAAAAAGCCTTGCTAAACAAACAAAACCCGGAATCTCACGGTTTTTCAGCGATAGTGGGAAGATTCGCTATTCCTGTTGTATACCAGGTCGGGTAGAAATGTGATTGGTTTCAGATCCACGGGTCCCTGCTAATAAACTACTCCTGTCTGGGAAGAAACAAGGAATGTGTCTGGCAATTCAGCATTCCAGTTCCCTCAGCCAGTCCACATTTACTGTAATAGTTTACTATTTCTATAGTATCTCCTGTCTCAAAGGATGTTGGAACCTGTTACCATCTTCCAGCACACCCAGGAGACTTTGCTCCCCACTGGAAACCAGCCGTAGCTGAGGTGAAACTTGGGGGGCGGGGAGAGCAACAACATTGCACAGCTAATAACTAACATCATTGTCACTTTAAACTGGAGGGGAAACCCAGATAAGCATAATGTAACTTAAAAATACTGGAATTTTACCGGGACATCCTTATTGCTGGAAAATTGCTACAGGAGTCTACCGAAAGTGTCTCATCTGAAAAATTGCACAGCATTTCCCCCTGCACGTTGCCCCACAGTGACAGCAACAGATAAAGTAAGTCAATATCCTTCATGGCTTGAAATAGCCTCGTTTGGGGAATAAACCTCCACGGTGTTGTGACCACGTGCGTGAGTTGCTCAACCTTATGCTTTCACTACTATTAGTTTACTCGCATTGCGTCTTTAGACTGTGAGCCCGTCCAAGGGGTTGCTTCCCTCAGCTCCTGTGTTTTTACAGGGCCCGGCACAACACCCCTAAGAACAATTTCGAGATGTAAATTGTAAATGAAACGCTACCGACTCTGCTGACTGCTATGCAGGGGTGTCGTTTCGTTGCTGGCTCGGAGGCAAAAGCAGCGCCAAGAGGCTCTCCACTCACTCGCGCGCAGACCTACTGTGACAAATCCTCCTGTCCCATCTCCACCTCCGTTTCTGAGATGGATGAGGCTGGAGGCATAACGTCACACCCGCAGGGCGATCCGTGGTGCTGGTTGAAATGGTTTTACCCCTCCATGTGTTTGGATGTGAGTGTGTTTCTCACGCCGTTTTGGTTTGGGGTTGGAAGATGGCATTTTTCACAAACGGCAGAGTCGCACGCAGTTTTCCAGATAAAAAGTAGTAAACTACATCCAGAAGCCTATAAAAAGCAACACGCTATCTTCAGAATTGTGTATATTTGGAGCAGCGTACGTAAGTTTTTTTGCACAAAAATCAGATTTTGTTTGCGTTTTGTTTTTAGCCTCACTCCATATCTTTGGAACGCTTTACTTTTTCGGTACCTTCTGCCTATGTAGTCGAACAAGCTGTTCACAGAAGTCCTTCAGAGAGTTTTGTTGGAGCTCTGTCCTCTTCAACAGTAGAAAAGTAAAGGCATAGCAGGGGAAAAAAAAAAAAAAAAGTAATAAAAAATAAAAGGCAGTAGAAAGTCATTTGGTGTAATGGCTAAATATGCCTAAACTTGAAGAAGACAGACTGTTATTTTATGGGGTTTGGGTCTTTATTGAAGCCTTCTAGCAGTGAAGGGTTTTCTTTCTTTTTCCCAGTACTTCTAAGGAGAATGTCGCTATATAACGAAAGAATCTACAAGACGAAATCTTTCCTGTTTTACCACAGGTACCGTGTCACTGCCTCTCTTCTGCTGGTGCAGTTGTGATGAAAGCTGCGTGAATGGCGGAGCTGTTCCGAGGGGCCGTATTTTCATTCTGAGTAGAGAATAACTGTGGGAAGACGAAGAGCTGCTTCATGCTGCTTCTTTTTCCACTAACTTTTCTTCTTCCTTATTCAGCTGCAGTAGAAATTGGGTGGGAATTGATAATCCTTTAGGAATGTAGCTTTTGACACTTATCTGGTGGATGATAATTAATGCATTCCAAGAGGATTATCATAGTGGACTGTAGTATAAAAGAGTGACATTCCATTTACGTGGAGTGAAACTTTAATATATGGCTGTCTCCACCACGTATTTTTAGGAGAAATCTTCCACCTTTCAGCTCCAGTCAGCGCAACTCCACCCAGTCCAGCTGTAATGAGAGCAACCATAGGCACAGGCAGCTTTTACTGGTAGGTAAAAGCACGGAAAACCAAAATATTGTTACTAACACAGCATGTATTTCACTGTTTCTGAGATGTTCAGGGTGAAACGTTTTGTTTGTTGGCTTCAAGAGGAGTAATGCTTGCAAAGAATTCGAAATAGAGGGTGAAGGCTGGAGGCAACGGGTTTGAGACAGAGACTTGATTTCTGTCAGCAGCGGTTTTAATTGTAAACTCTGCCGTAGTATTGAGCGGCCTGAAAGTTTCAGAGCCAAGTTGCTCAGAGCTGAGCAAACTATTGCAAATCGCTGTATTCCTTCCCTAAGAAAGTAAATATCTTTGTGCTAATGCTTTTGGGCCAGGCTAGCGGATCTGCTGTACCGTCTGTCGGGAGGACCTGTGAGGAGCAAAGCAAGCCCTTTCCCTGAGATCGATGGGAGTTGGGAATGGCTTACTCATCCCGCCATCATATGGGATAGGAGTTGGGAATGGCTTGCTCATCCCGCCGACAGACGGGCAGGAGTCTGTCCCCTCAGGCGGGTCGAGGGAATGTTTTGGCTCCATTGAGAGGGCCAGTTCCCTTATGGCTTGGACTATTCGGGGGCGTAAAATTTCCCGTAGCATGAGGAGATGCGTGGCTTTTGCATCTATTTGAAGCATATTGAGGAGGATGATGTCTATAAATTATTGCCTTTGGGTTCCAAGTGTTGCAGAACGCGGTACGATACCGTCAGAAGGGCTGTGACTGACCGTGTCACGCGTTGCTGTACAATCGAGGTGATTTTTATCACCTCAGAGCAATCGCTCGCTGCGATTCGACGGCAGAAAAGTTGTCGATACGCATTTGGGTATAGCTTTGCGTTTGTTCTTCAGTCCCCTACGTTCATCTCATGGAGGAAGCGTCATTAGCCACCAGCCGCTTGTCAGGATGGGCTTTGTTTTCTGTTTCACGGCGCTGACTTCTGCATTGCCTTGCAGATGCTGCGTGGATGCTAACAGGCTCACGGTGCTAACCCAATGCAGCATCCCTCTCTTTCCAGCCAGGAAAACTCCTTTCTGATATTTCATGGATATGTTTGTTTGGTTCAGTATTTGGGTTTATCGCCTGTTTATGTGGTTAACTACCTTTTTGCATGAACTGCTGCCAATCTGCAAAAAACATAGGGAAAAATAAATCAAAGCTGTCAGGCAATTCTCAAAACTACAAGAATAGTTTCGGAATCAAAGTATTCTGTAAGGTACCAAGTAGAGGTCAAACTCCTCCAATACATTCTGATGCGCAGTAAAGATTACATAAATGTTAAATAAGAAGAATGCCATCTCGAAAAATGCATTGCATTTAGGCAGAAAACAGATTTGTGTCATCGAGTTGTGGATGTAGGAAATGGAAACAATTTATGGGATCCCCTAGTCGCGCCCACATGAGGTACAAGATTACTGAATGAAATAAGTTTTGTAGGGCCCTGTCCAGTCTCTGCTGCGAAAAGCAATGATCCATTTAAATTGAAATTCTAAATAGCTTCAAAAAGAAAGAAAAACTCAACATTTGTAAGAATGCAGACTCAACATTTATGAGGCTCAGGAACGCTTCTAAAATGTCCTGACGCAAAATTCATCGTAACGTTGGAGTTGATGCAGGGAAGAAGTTGTATTTTAATCGTTAAAAGCTTAATTCTTGCCCCAATAAATGTATTTGTTCACTGTGCCGTTTCATGGAACGGTGTGATCCTGTTCCTATTTTGATCTCCCAAGTGAAGGTATTTCTGTTGTGTTAAAGTGTCTGTTCAACGGTGTAGGTGAGCTCTCAGCTGACAGGGGTTGCAGTTGTTCCTCACAAACTGGTGTGCCTGCAGGGGTTTACACTGGCTGACTACGTCCCGGGTGCAGCCCTCGCGTTTTAGAGGGGGCTGAACTGAAAGTTCTCGGCGGTCCCCGGGAAATATTTTTACCGATTTCAGCGGGGTTTGGATCAGCCCTAGAGAAGTGACACTAAGCGCAGTCGCCAGGCCGCCTTCAAGAGCAGACGTGGGTGCTGCGCAGGGGGCAAGCGTACCCCCTGCGGGACCACCAGAGCACCCCTTCGGTGCTCCCGTGCTGCGGCGTGCCCCCTGATGGCCGGGCCGTCCGCGGGTGGCGTGGCAATTGCGTGAGGGGCAGAGCAGAAACAAGTCCCGCCAGCGCAACGAATATGCGAGATGTTTTCAAACCAAGAGGGACAAATAACTCGGTGAAAGTCTCCTTGATCTCCCAGTACTTTTCACAGCAATATTCTTCTCTTTTTTTTTTTTTTTTTCCTTTTTCCTGATTTATTACCTATCGATATCATTATCTTCTTTGCACTTCTAAGAAAATCTCCGTTTTATCTGGCCCCGTTGGAGGGCACCATGATAATTTGATGCTTCTCGGCCCCTCCCTCCCAAGAGGTGAGGGTTGCGGTCTGCCGGCTTTTTGACATGAGGGAAATAGTCCTAGGACTAACTCTGCAGCTTAATGCAACAAATGCAGTGTGATGCCTACACATTCTGAAATATTTCAGGTGAAAACTCAGTCTCATCATCACCATAATGGCCCGTTCTCTCCTCTTACCAAAAAAAAAAAAAACCAAAAAAACCAAAAAGCATTCATACATATGCTACATCTGGCTTGATTTCTTCTTCTCTCTCAGTCTTTAGGTTCAAATAGTAGTAATGATTAATAATGTAATGGCTCTGAGACATTTATTTCTTCTCTCAAGAAGGGAGTAAGTAAATTTATTCTTTCACAAAAGGACATCAGTTTTAAAGTGTATAGGGAAAATGTATCAAAATATTAATTAGACTTTTCTTTTGTTTTGCTAGTTTGCATTAGACAGATGGAATTCTGATCTTTAACAGCATCATGACTCATGAAACTGCTTGTGTACTAAAATGCCATTATTAACACAACAGTAGTTTTCAGCAGTTGGTAATTATTGGCATAATTAAACATTTATCAAGAAACAAGTATTTATCATTCATTAAACTTTCATTAAAAATCCATCTTAGCACAAGCTAGATTAGCCAGTGATTTTCAAGTGATAACTTCTTAACTTCTGGCAGGAATGCAGAGTGTTTTGATAGCAAAGCAAGCCGTGTATAACGCAGCCTTTCAGGTTTTGTAAACAGTTGTAACAGTTCAGATGTAGGAGTGATGTTTTTAAGCATTCTGTAAGACTCAGACGAGAAAGTACTTGGCTATTTTCTGTAGGGTTTACCAAGTTGGGCACTTTTTACCAGTGTATTTGGGAAAACAAGATGCCCTTGGACATGAAAGGCCAGTGCTAAATATGCTTTATAACTGCATTTACATGACTTAAATTCCCTCAGAGCCTGGTATGTTTGCATGTATTGGGACATTGAAATTTACTTTTCTGAAGGGACGGTCTCATGAAATCTGCCTTATGGTACTGCAGAAGGATGGAATCTCAGGCTAGGTGTTTGTCATTGGGAAATCTTGAAGAGCTGTCTGGTCCTGATAATAGTGTTTTCCAAAACTCGATACTTCTTGTTGCGAAAGAGGAAAATCCGCATGTTTTATTAGTTAAAAGAAAGAGACCCGTCACATCTCTGAAAGGTTTTGGTTTTATTCTCCAGAGTGGAGTATCAGGCGTTATCCATGGTCTGTTCCGTTTCGATCGATTCATTTAGATGGCAGATTCATTATTTTTTGCCACGTTTAGGTATGAATAAAGGTAATTCGTGTGAATTCCAACAGGCAGAAAAACAAGGTTAGTCAACGCCCTGCAGTTCTTTTTCATTCCCGTTTTTCTTATTTAGCTGTTTTTAAGTCTTTTCTCCTTGGTTATTTCTTGTTTTCCTCGGTCCTCATCCGCCATTCCCACCAACCCTGGTTATCGCAGAAGCGCTGGCTTACTTGACCTTGTAGCTACCGGTTGGCTACTTTACCTCCCAGTCCTTTGTTCCTTCTCTCGCTTGAAGGTACGATAGGATACGTTACTTAACCCCTCCTATGCAGTCCTCGTTTTGCAAGAGGTACCCATTTGGCAAGGTTAGCCTAAGTTTAAAATACTCTAATGTGATTGTCCAGATTGCGGTGGAGAAAAACCAGTATTCTGTGAGCAAGACTGTCTCTGAAACCTCCTTCACGTACGTACGAGTGCCTCACATCTTAGCCCATATTCAGCAACTTTGTGTTTTCTCTTGGGCAAAAAATTTACTGTATCAGTGCTTTTATGTCACGAGAATGAATTGAATTTGTACCCTTTAGTGCAAACAACAATAGACAGAGTGGTAACCTAGTGGAAAACAAATAGACGCCCCGTCCCTTTTGGGGATTCAGAGAGGTTCAGAAAGATGGAGCTGACGGTAGAGAGGTTGCAGATAAAAACAGGCTGAAGCAGGAAAGAATCCTGCGGTCATTTATTACCATGCCATCTTCATAGTGTTTGCTGAACCAAGGTGCAGAGTAATGATTCAGACAAATGATGTTAATAATAATAGCTGGCCCTTTGGCAAAAATGGAATACCTAGTATTGCAGCATGAGACCTAATCAGATTCTCCAAAACTTGCTTCAGACCGATAGAATTTTTTGTCATCAGGTTCTCCGTCAATTGATTCTTCTTGGATACTGTATTTTTCAAGGAAGCAAAGCGATAAGAAATTGCTTTCCATCAGGGGAAAAAAAAACCCAAGATTTTAAATATTATGATATTTGATGTGTAGTTTCAAGCGAGTTTTAAAATATCATCTTATTTCCAGTTTATTTTTAGTGGAATTTGAACTGTTAAAATCCACAGTATCTACAAGATACTTCTAGTAATCATGGATTATTTCACACACTTTGAAACTTTCTGGAGTCCATCTTTCCCCCCCCTCACATAATCAACAAAGAATTCACCTTATTTATTGTAAGTGGATAATAGCAAGTATGCTTTACAGCATTTTTTTGTTGCTCACAGAGTGTCGCTGGTAAAAGTGAGCTCCGTGCAAAGCCTAGCAGTGGGTTTTAAACAAGGGGTGGTTGTTGGTACTGCTGATCTGATTAATTGCTTTGATCTGTTGTTAGGAATTTGTACATAAAAGAACATTGTCGCCCAAAAAAAAGCTTACTAACCATTTTGTACTGTTCAGATGTGACATGGTTTTGTTGTTCTTTTTAATAATACCTGCAGTTTTTAGGCATATAGGTTGCAATTATTTTTATTAGCTGCCGTTCCGTTAACAGCATAACCAACATCTGTTTTAATCTAAACATCATCAGACTTATTAATTAGGTACATTTTGGCATCAATTTATCACACATGCTTTGACACTTTTGATACTTGAAGCATAAGCTATTATGTGTAATGAAAAAAAAATAAGTATGATTTGGAGTCGGTGTTATACATCATCTGTAGGGGACAATTATGTTGGCATGTGGGAGGTTAATGTACACACTCGAGATTCCTTTGCTTGATTTGCTGTTTTCTTCTTCATAACTCTAGGTAAACAGTTTGTGCTGCCATTTAATGCACAGGTTAAGTGTAGTTGCAGGCTATTATACATCATTAGAGTAAGTAATATTCAGCTGTGGAAGAAAGATGGAAGCTTTTCACTTGTAGCCACTTGGACATTTCATTTTTCATCTAGTATGCCACCGCAAAAATTAGTTGTGGCAGGCCTGATGTAATTTATAGCCCGGTACCCTGAAATTAAGCAATGAATCACACCATTTTGGCTGATTAGAGTTAATGCATTTTTCCCAATGACATATTTTGTAAAACAATGCAGTTTATTCTAAACTTTGCCTTATCAGACCTAGCAATTTCTCACGTCAACCTGTGCAATGGATTGTACCGTGTGCAGTGCACTCTATCACCAGATTTCTTTTGGTATTGTACTGTGGTTATCTTCCAGTTTAAAGGGACAGCCTTCCCTTTCTCCCCTGATTTTCTCACTAGAAAACACCAACTTTCCTCTCCCTCCGTCCCCCACCCACCCTTCTCAAACCAGCCAACTCAAAAGCAAAACCCGGAGTAACGCAACTCAGCGCCGCTTGATCGAAAGGGCAGGGTGTAGCGATCGAGAGAGTCGGGCCCATCGGATTGAGCCTCGGGCCTTCGCGCTCTGGATCTGGTCAATAACGAATTTATTACTAATCAAATCCAATAAACGCAAACCAGCATACATTTATTTTGATTTGGCACCGAGCTGGTCACAGAATAATAATAGGACAGGTAAGTCGGAGGCTGCCTTTCGGGAGAAGGCGCCGTAGCCGACGCGTGCTGCGCGTAAAGCTCCCGTGCGTTACGAGCAGGGCAGCCCGTTGTATATCTCTGATAACCGGTGGTCAGTGGGTCCCGCTCGCCCGTGGAACATATTAAGGGTGCCAGCTCTTGAGTTTGGAGCATTCTGTTAGCTGAGATACTTTGTGATAGGGAGAGGTATCCCTGCAGAACAGGATCTATAGGTATTAGTGTCAAGAAGAAGAATGTCTTCCTTGCCCTCTCTCCTGGGTTGTGGCGTGGGTTATACAAAGGCTGGGATGAGTTAATCGAAAACAAAGAGACCAAAGGTGTGCGGGGAGGGGGGGCGGCATCAACAACAGAGCTGAGATGTGGCTTTTGCTGTTGCCCAAAATAACGTGCGACTGTTCTTTCCCCCCCAAAGCACTAGCAGGCATAAGAGCCCATGACATAATCATTGCAGGCATCTTACACCATGGAAAACCGACACGGACAAACAGCGCATAGCTAATGTAAAGCTGACATTCAGCATCCAGGATTTTTGTGTATTCAGATATCTTTATATGTGCGCGCGTGAAATTTGGCTAGAACTTCCCGATGCTGCAATTTGTTACGCAGACACGTTCTGAATTACAAAGTGTGTGCCAAAGGTACGCACGGAATAAAATGATTGGGAGGCTTTAACGATACGGAAAGCGCAGCTTATGCAGCTTGAAAGTCGGGCAGCACCAAATTTCCTTCTCTCTCAGCTGCTGGAGCCCCTGTATTTTTGAATGGCTTGTGGAAAACCCCAGCAACGGTCTGCAAGAGACAGGCAGCACACCTGCAAGACTCCAGCCTACCTTGTTCACACCCAAGATAGGAGGAAATGATTTATTGTCTGTCCCTTGAATTTCTCTGAGCGTTCTGTCTAAACTTTAAAAGCAGATTACATTTGCGATTAAACCTTAACAAATGTTGTTTTAACTAGACTGCAATATATGTTATTGACAACAAGCTTTTTTTCCCCCTGAAAATAACATCGGTGCTTAGGCATGCAATTTACAAAGATGACAAGGAAGGGTGGTACTTTTCCCAAGGTGAATGTGAGTTGACTGATTAGCTGGTATTTTAACTTGGATTCTTGCAAATTACAGACATAAGAAACCCTGCAATTTATATGTACTTTAGAAGTGAAAGCTTTAATCCCATGATTCATGAAAGTAAAGTGGTAATAATTTAAGTACCATATTTTATTTATCCCTCAGAGTTGTCAGCTGATACCAGAAGTATTCTCACTATTTTTGGGTTGCTGCCTTTGGCCACCTAATTGCTTCTTAGGAAGTAAGAGGGAAATTGCTTATATAACTACATGGATTGTCTTTGGCAACGTCAAGCCAAGGCATCAATCAGTCCATCTGGGTAAAATCACAAGCTGACTCCGATATTGCTAAATATTTATACTGTCAAATACACACAGACATCCAGATGAAAAGAGGCATTCATTAGGAATGCTCCAGCTTGTCAGTTTAAAGATGTAGATTAGAGCAAAACCTCCCACTATGGTACTGAGTGCTCAGGAAAAGTCTATATTTAGCCATTCTGAGCAATAAATATCATCATATTGCCTCATTTAGGTAAATAGAGAATGAATATTGTCAAGATGATCTAGAGATAATGTAAACAGATCCCTGTGCAGAGTCTGTGTTACTAGGGTAAATTCCAGGACATTGGTGTGCTGCTGATGCTTTTGGGTTTAACCCTTTTTCTTAAAGGCATTTCCCTCCCCTTTACAGTGACGGTAAGATTGGTTCCGTGCCGATGAGAAGGGAAGGGGGCGGGCGGGGGGGGGGGGGAGATAGGGTGGGGTTTCTTTTGAAACAAAAGGTGATTTCCAATTCTAACTGAGTTATTACATTAATTAGTAGTTTTGCTCTAATATTTTCTTGGCGCTGCTGAAGGCGGCGACGGCGGCGGCTGCCGGAAAATACAGATATCTGTAGCAATGCTGAAGCTCGTTCCCGAGTTTAACACGGGAACTGACAAAGCCCATCAGTCAGAAGAACATCACAGCTCTGAGGTTAAGACATGATTTCAAGAGTACACCCAGTTAAGACTCGCAGCGGAATTTCTTTCCCAGCACATTTTTTTCTGTGATAAGATGAGGCACGTTGTAAGAATAAGCGATGGAAGAGCAGCGCTTCGGCGAGAATTAAGTTACTGTCCGGCTTCAAAGTGGGTGGCTTGTCCTGACAAATTAAGAGTAAAATTTGTTCACTAGACTATATACACAAAAAAGATAGGAGAAGGGTTTTTTTTTTTTACCTTTTGGGGACGGCCTGTGCCTCCCTCCGTAGAATCGGCACCTTGGAAGTTACACACAAGGAGAGTGGTGACTGACGTCAAAAGTTTTAGTTAATTACACTAGATGATTTTTTTAGATTAATAATTAACATCTCTCTTTATAACTAAATATCTGTAATTAATCAGCAAATCATAATGTGGAGACTAATTAACTTCAAACTCAAATCTGAACAGAAAATCCATATTACTATCCAGCATCATTAATTACTCTAGTAATCAAAATTATCCCTCATGGGATTTGACATAAAGCTTTGTGGGTTTATAAACCAAGCTATTATCACAAAAAAAAACATTTTGAAAGCGGCTTCAAATAGCATTATAGATAACTGAAGTATTAGATTGGAAATTTAAACAAGTTTTCATTTTGTCTGTATTACTTTGTCAATAATCCACTCACTGAAGCTGGGTAAGTAACTGAGAGAGGACGTGGCCCTTCTCGCCATGTGTTATGTGGGGTTTTGTTGGGTTTTTTTTTTCTCTTTTGGAGTTACAGCAGGGATTTCTGTCAGAAGATCCATTTGTCAGTGTCTTTTAAAAATATGCCACACTTTCTGGCAGCTTTTGCTGTGGTGCTATCCGTGCGAGGTCCCTGATTCAGAAAGGAATTAACAGCCGCCTGTGTCCTGGCGTTAGTCACAAGAAAACACCAAAAAAACCCCCAGGCTTGAGCTTTAAGGTACAGTGAAATCTTTAGCTGTCGATTAGTCGGTGTTCAATGGAAGAAAAGGACAGGGTTGTTGTGCCAAAAAAACCTCAGCCCAAACAAATCTCATTTTAATTAGCATGGGCTTCACAACTAGAAGGGTTCGGAATGTGTTCATTTTAATTTTTAATAAACAGGAAAGCCAATAGTGCCGTTGTAGCACGCTGAAATCCCTTAGCTGTTTTTCATTTAGAAAGTTAGGAGTTAAAATTGTGTCTAAAATCCACATTTCAATTATTTTATCACCTAATCTTCCAAGTGCGCACATCCGATACTGTTCTTTTGTGTGGCAGCTGTAAAAATCGTAAGCAATTTTTACTGTCAAGAAAACTCTGAATAAATAGAGGCTGTTAACTTAGGCAGATATCTGAGGTTATTTGGTGGCAATCAAGAACTCACAGCACTTCAACTAATGGGTTATGATCAGAAACTGTTCCTAATAGCCAGCTAGACGGATCTGAATATGAAGATTTCTATAATTTTGTTGTCAGCTTGTGATGTACTCTAGTGCTAATTATTTGGAACAATTATGTTTTCCTAATAACAAAAGAAGAAGCAGTGAATTAAGCAGGCTTACCTTCAGATCTTTAGATAACAGTTTAAATGCACTTGCCATTAAGAAACAACATTTCTTTTGCCTGTATGGAACCCTAATTATTGAAGATGCTTGTCTTTTAAAATCTACTTCTTCTACTTCCTTTTAGCATGTTCGATGTGTCAGTTTACACTGATGACTTCAGTAACTAGTATTTTCTCAGTCGTGGGTTTATGCCTGTACCTCCCATAGACTGCTTACTTCATTTGGTTATTCAAAAACCATAATTAGTGCAGTAATTAACATGTGGATCCTTCAAAGGAAGACTGTTAGAATCATGGGACGTCTCTCATCATTCTTGCTGATGTATAGATGATAAAAAGACTTAGGTTGAGGTGACAACAGGATTTGTATTAGTGCACATTATCTGAGCTGCAGGGAAATTCAGACAGGACCGCGGTCCACGGAGCCTTTCCTTTTGAAAAAAGTAATTATCCACACTGTTTCTATAATGTAACTAGGTGTTATCCTGCATTTGCAGCTGTCAAATCATTTGTTTTAAAACCATTATTTTGTACCTTACGAGTGCCTGGAAGTTTGGGGGTTTGCGCTTTATCTTTTAACCGATTGCAGAAGTGGGGTACAGCAATAAAAACAACAGCAATGGTGATTTAGATAGACATAGCAGATTCCTTCTTGACCGTTGATTTCAGAGTTGTTTATGGTAATGTTAACTTGCTACAGTCCTCAGATTACATCCGTAAAGAAAAGGCCCAATTTCGTTTTATTTATTTTCCCCGGAGAAAATACGCTTATTTGTTTGTTTGTTTTAGCTTTCAGATAAGCTGGATCTGCTGCGTTTTCAAGCCATAGTAGATCAGTTGTTGGTGTGTGAGCCTCTGCATGGTTCACATAAATGTATTCCAGTGTTTCTCCGAGATGCTCGTAGCTGATGTCTCCAGCTTCGATATACACGATATATTAAATTAGCGCATTAAGGAAATTCACGTTCTTCCATTCAGCCTTTACCTTTCTGTAAGCAGTGGTCCTCTTTTTCACATTCACTGACATATGCCAGAAAAAATCAGTATTTTACCCTACAGGCAGCCCATGGGACTGGGATGAAATGGCCTCTATACATAGGGTATGACTTTATTTGCTAAAGAGGTTATTTGAAAAAGCCCTTAGGGTACTGCTGCCCTTTTGTCCCTCAAACTAGTAGGGGGAAAAATATAAAAGGAACTACACAGTAATCCCTTGTAGACAGGTGACCTTAAGCCAATTCTATACTGTGAGGTTTGTTTCCATTTAAACTCAAAACAGACAAAGGAAAAAAGCAAATTGGAGGTTTTAATCTGCTGGAGAAACATTGCAGATTTTTTTTTTTTTTTTCTGTAATGACTATCAAATACAGACAAGTTTTACTGCAAATTTGTAAGATTTAGTATTGTTCTATATAATTTAACTTGATGTTCTATAGATGATGCGTCCTATGTTCCAGCAAAAATAGCATCTGGGGACTGATGGGAATAAACGTCCCCCTGTTTATTTCAGGTGACTTGTTCAGGATTTTACTTTCCATACAAGAGTTTACATCCTGCAAGCACAGCCAAGCATAATTAAGCAAAACTATAGAGACCTTCTGATCCCAGTGACAGTATTAACATACGAAAAATGAGTCAAAAAATGAGTCAACATCAGGACCCACTGGGAAAAACCCAGCAATCGCTTTGTCCTTTCTTTTTTTTTTTCCTGTCCCGCTTGGAGTTGGCCGTTGGTCGCATTTGACAGAGCTACAGTCAAACTAGATGAGAGGTATCACAGGGGCAGGTCCCGCTGCGGGTGCACCGTTTGGTGGTGCAGCCTGTGCCCATCCGTGGCTGAAAGCCGCCAGATTATTCCTTAGACGGTGCCATCAGCTGTTATTAGATAGGGACCATCCCAATTAGATGCTGCTTCTCAAAATACCGCTATAAATGATGAACAGCAGCTCTCAGCCTCCTCCAGGAGAGCCTCTAATAAGTCACAGGTGTGACATCACTGAGCACTGTAATTAATGGGTGTTATGCCACTCCCTTGACTTATGAGTTTTTCAGAGGCTTTTAATTACTTTTGAGTTTCAGCCGTTCTGGCAGGGTTTTGAAGGCGCTCTGGTGGCAGCCCGCTCGGAACGGAGCCGTTCTAGCGACGCTGGGGGGAACAGAGCCGCTCTGGTGGGGGAAGGAGAACGTCGCGGCGGCTCTTCACGCCCGGTGGTCTGGAGGGAAACAGCTTCTGTCCACTGCTGCAGGCTCTTCGGTCCTGCGCTCCCCTTCTGCGTCTGGGGAGGAGCTGTAAAAACTGCGGTCAAAGCCACCCGTTAGGTAAACCAGAAGGGAGAAAAAGGTCTGAAAAGCCAAGAATGGCTTGAAGGGTTATCATGATGTCATCAACCTGATTTTAGGGATAAGAAAAGGCATCGTTTCACATGGGAGTGCAGACTTCATGTGACTGACAGAGCAAATAGAAAAGAATAAATGCCACCATGTATCACCTATCAAGAATAAGTTTTAATTGATCACCAGTTCATCAGCATTTAAACCAGTATTCTTTCACTTCAGTGCCAAAATCCAGCAGCAGAAGGATTTCACCCCTCATACGCACACACACCAGAATGCACATCTCGTAATATGAAGTTAACTCAGGTGTAAACCTTTGTTCTCTAAACAGCTGAAGCTTCGTGTCATTGTTTACATGCACAAAACACACATATTTCTCCGTATGTTGGCACCATATTGGTGTTATCACCATAGCATTCCCTCCTCTTTTGTCGTAACGTTTATTTTTGTGAGGCAAATAAAATATAGTAAATGTAAACCAATTATTCAGCCAAATTACGTTGATTGTGGGAAACTGACAATTAGTGTTACAGCGTCTCAGCAGTGAAATCCACACAATAGAGCAGACTCCGATATTCTGCACTGCAGTGTAAGGCGATGTAGTGCATTTATTTTGTGTAGCAAGCTGTGAGGGAGGAGGAGAGAAGTGGAGGAGACGAGCGAAGTCCAGCTTGATGAACTGCTGTTCTATATCTGTGCTTTGTGTGGTAGGTTGTTTTGTTTTTCTAATTGATTGTTAAGATACTGGGCCAGCTCTTCGCAGAAACCCGGGTGAGCGATGTCAACACCTAAAGCATATACACGTGGGTACGAGGTGATCAGCTAATCAGTGGATGTGTTAGAGACTTGCCAAACTGCCGGTTGTAGTTTTGATTTGTAGCAAACGCTGGTGATGAACAGGTTAGTTCGGTTACCTGTAACGATTACCCGCTTTAACAGCTCTACCTCTTGCACGTGGATTGGGGAGGGGGGAGCATTAGAGTTACACGCACCGGCACACCCACGCGGTTTGGGTTTATTCTCAAAGCTCGAATGCATCAGCCCTTCCAGGAAATAGCTGTGAGCTAGGAGAGCATTCTGGGTATTGTCATGCAAATGAGGCCACCAAACATAACCACTTTGCTTCCAAATTGCTCTGCGGTGACAAGTAGCTTTTAAAATTGGAGCAGGGTTTTCCAGGCTACGTGGGCAACCCTATATATCCTCTGAGATCCGCTTTCTAAAATAAGTGCCTATAGACGAAGTCCTAATTCCACGTCTGAGCGCTCAGATTGGCACTTACTGCGTACTCGTACATCGCATTCTGATGCAGATTAAGGTGGTCCTTTATGCCTGAGTATTGTGTTTCTCCCACATTCACACAGTGGAAAAAACCCCAGAAGATGCACGTAGCACTGAGAAGTCGGGTTCGATCTGGTACTCAGCAGCTCTTAAAGCCAAGGTTTCGCGATACATCACTTCCACCAGTGCAAATTTTAATTAATGCTACAGCAGCTTCCCAGCAGCACTCAAGGACTTAGCCAGCAGGTCGTGAGTAAAAAAAAAACAAGTCCTCACCTGCCTCATGTTTCACAGAAAATACCCGTAATCGGAAGCTATTTTAGTCGAGTTTCAGGACCAGTTTCAGAATTGATCAGAGAATGCTAGGGACGTTTCTCTCTCTTTGTAAGAAAACGAGTCCATCCCAAATTCTTCTGTTGGCTGCGCTCATGAAAAAGGGCGTGGGAAGAGCCACGGAGTTAAACGTAGTGGCTATCCCAGGCGATTCAGGACTGGGTAGCTTTTAACCGGCATCTTAATGCCAGTTGGAAGCCAGGGTGGATCTCAGAGCCCTGCCGTTACGTGACGAAGAATGCGCAGAATCCGGTTTTTTGTTTTAACCCAAAATCGCATTCGCGGCGTTATGAATCCGCGGGAGTTTTGTCCACGTCCTGAACGCGGACACCATTTTACTCCGAACCCCTGACCGGGATCGCTCCACGTGCCGTGCGCTGGAGGTCACGAAGCTGTAGATACAAATCGTCGGAATGGAAGTCCTCGATCTGCTGGCCGGGGGAGGCTTTGTAAAAGCTGGTAGAGACAGTGGGTGCTGGGTTGTGGCAACGCCAGAGCCGCCGGGCCGCTCAAGTCCCCCGCGGCCCAGCGCCGGCTGCGTGGTCGGTGCGGTGTCGCGTGTTGCCTCACGGAAATGCCTGGTGGTCTTTTCGGTACGGATTGGAGCATCTAATTCGGGCCGTTCGCATTTGAAAACGTAGCTCTTAAGGCCTTCACAGCAGGTTGGGTCTTTTCACGCCTGCGTCTCTGGCCTCAGAAGCAGGAGCTTTCCTGGGACGAGGGGTTAAAGTTATGGAGAGGGGTGTTGTGGTGTTTGCTGCACATTTAGGTGGTACCTGAACTCTACGAAGCAAATTGCCCTCAAACCATCCCAACATAGAAATGTCTAAATATTTTGGTTTGAAATACTTAATGTTGGTGTGAATGGATTTTGGGGAGGGAAAAAAAAAAAAAAAAAAAAGAAAAAGAGAAACAAAATTATTCTGAGAAAGGGCTATTGCAACTCCCCTTCAGTTTTTTGTTGTGCGTTAGCTACGTTATCTCCCCACCTCCTTTGGAGCTGTTATTTAAGTAAAACCTGGTGTTACATTTGCTTTTATTACAAGTGCTATTTATAAACAAATTGGAGCAGATCATGATGCAGCAAAGAACTTTTTATACTGCGTAGGTTGTGCAGCAAAATAGTGCGTTATCAGCATTGCATGCCTCAGCGAGGAATGTTTTGCTGGTTTAAATCTCATCATTGTAAGACGAATTTAATATCTAGGTACAAAGCTTTTACTGGAGACTTTTGAGCTAGGTTGTTGTCATCTAACTGGCAAACCTTACTCATGGTAACTAGACAAGGGGGCTTAAAGGAAGACCCACACTATACGTTTAGGTGCAACTCCAGAGATCTACTAGAACACGGCTGCGCTTGGTTTTGCTTGCTTGCTGTGGGACAGCCCCAGAAATAATTGGCAATCCATTGCCCTGCTGCACTTGAGCCCCTTGTCTACACACACGAGGCAAAGCGAAGGCGGGTGAGGTGTCATAAAAACGAAGCGCACGCTCTGACAGACCCATCTGCGCCAGCTTTATAAAACAAAAGTGCCCAATTTTATCATCGTTGCCTTTTGTTCTGCACAACGCTGTTCCCGCGGTGGGTTTAGGCATGTTTGCCGGTAGAGTCTGTAAGCCTCGATTTATCTGGCTGCTTCCTCTCCTCTGCTGTCTGCTCTCGACTGCACTGCTGGCTTCCCTGCCCCCACGGTTTCCTCTCCTTACCCGGCCCTTCTCCCCAGACAAATCCGAGGTAGAACCTCCTAGCGATTTTCCAAGGTTCTGGGCTCAAAGACTAAACTAATTTGTTTTTGAATTGCAGATCAAACATAAACTGCAAAGAAGCATTTAATCAGTTAGGAGAAGCAAGGGTATGGCTTGTTTAAGTCCCAGAATCCATAAACCTGTAATGATTTTATTATATTGGTGTCAGTTTTCATTATTTTCATGAATGGGTATTCCCTGCTTAATGCACGATATTTGCATCTGATGAACCAACGAGTTTAAACACGGTTTGTTTTAATGCTTTGTGAATTTGCATTCAAATTCATCAGAAGTAATTCTATTTGAAATCACACAGGGCTAAACACAGTGGTTGTAAATCCATTTGAATTGAGATGCCAGAATCAGCCCATTAATCTACAAATCTACAATATAATTTTTGTATGGTTGATGGGCTTTTGTTCTGTTTTTCCGTGATGAGGCAGGGGGGATAGGACGTGTGTGTGTGTGGGAGGGGAAGTGTCCAGGGAGGAGGTGATAAATTGACCAAGAGGGACTATATCTTTGTGATGGAAACTGGCCTGTGAAAGGAACATACGAAAGGCCAGAGACCGTGCTCTGAGCGTGTCTGTCACTGCCACTTGAGGTGGTTGCACGAGGAGAAAGGAAGCCTCTCAGATAAGCAGGTTTCCTAATATTTGGGACGATAGAGGTTGTCATCAGCACCTTCCCTTCGGTCTGCAGAGTATCAACGTTCACCCAGGGCTTGGAGCAGCACGAAAGCCGTTAGTATTTTAAGTCCTGTGGCCATGCACTCTGTTAGCTTGGATTTTTCTGCGGTCCCCTGAAAAAGGGAATGACTGAATGCAGCAAGGTTCACCTCCGACAGGAACAGGGTCGTTTTGGAAGGGGTGGAGGGGGCTGTGTTGCAGCAAAGAGCGCTTCGTTTCGTGGTGGCTGCGGAAGAGATCTGTACTTCCTTCAGTGCCTTGGGAATGGTTTTAATTTCTGTGTCCTTAAATAGACTGAACGATCTGAAATTAAGGTGTTTGTGGAAGCTGATAGTTACCAGATTTGAAGGTGTATGTGTGACCATCGGAGAGCACAAACACGTGTGTGTGTGTATGAGAGGGATCACTCTGTGAGAAGAAAGGTTTATCAACAACTTTTTCCGCACTGCACATTCTTCTTCAACGTAACGATGAAGCTTTTTGATAAAACTTGCTTAAAACACCACAAAAATGTATAGTTGCACATAACGCGCTTTGGCCCTTTAAAAGGAATGTCTTTATTTATTTGTATAGGTGACAATTCAAAACAGAATTCAGCTGATGCTTGAGGATGTGTTCATACGATCGTTGCTTAGTTAGGATCAGGCTGAAATCGGTCCGAGAGAGATACCTTTGGCTGGGGGCAAAAGTGATTTTTATCTAGCTTTGTGACTGCCTTCCTCTGGGAACAAGCAGTGCTGGTTTGGCCCTCGTGAAGCTGAAATTAAAAGGGTCAAAGTCCCTGTTTTGAGTGTCGTCGACTGGGGCTAACTGAGAGTCCAACTTAGGAAAGAGTTTAAGCCTGTGCTTAGCATTAGCTGTATGCTTAATTCCCAAAAGTCTAACCACAGCCCCCTTCTTAGGCACTTGCAGGCGTTGCGGCGATCGGGACGTCTACCATCTGACATCTGTGAAATGAGCTGGTAGACTTGAGTCTTTTTCATAATGAACCAGCTTCCATCTCATAAAACGGTGTAATTGCAGATGGTATCAGTGGACACCTATGACAATCTCGGCAGAGATTGCAGCCCGGCATTCCTCATTATAGGATACGTGGACACTGAGCTCCTCTCTGCTCGTGAACGTGGGGTTGATTCATTGACAGGGCGTTATCAGGAAAATTGCAACGATGTGACTCGTGCTTCACTGTGGGTAAATGGAGTACCTCCACCCTTGGAGATGACAATAGGCTCTTCTAAGAAATGATAATGCTGTGATTAAGACGTAAAGCCGGGACTCGGCACACCTGGGAATTCTCGTGTGACCCTGGCAACTCACTTTTTGTTGGTTTTCACTTCTCTGCCTGAAAAGAGAATACTGCTTTTGGTGATAAATATATTACTAATTGTGAGCAATTCAGTCTGAGAAGCGCATGGTTAGATAAATGATATTACATTTCAGATGCGTGCTGTTCAGTTTGCATTTGCATGTGCTTGTGCCCAGCACTAGTGGAGAGCAGGCCAATTTTATATTGCTTCCTGCTTCTGCATTAAGGAAATTAGCTGTAGGCACACAGACCTAAAAATCTCGCGTAAAATTCGGTCTATGCTGAAGGAGACCCTAAGAAATAGCATGTGGAAGAAGGAACACATTAATTTTAGACTTCTTTTAGCTTGTTCTTTTAGACACCGAGACAATTTTTGTTCTGTCTGTGTACATTTTCGTATGTGTGTTTTCTTTTTAGAAAGAAAATAATATCATTCCAATAGCTTTAGACTCTTATTATTTCAGTAAGATCACCTGAATAATGTTTTAAGGGTACTTGGAGACACACTGAAAGAAATGGTGAACCTCAACGGGTTTTGGAGCATCGGAACATACACCAAAAGATACAGCTACAAAATCTCTAACTAAGCCCTACCCGGGACTCGTAGGAGCTGTTTCAACCTATGAGACCATGGGCTGCTCAGAAGCTCTTTAATCTTTGAAATGACAGAGCACAATGAGTCCTCCTGTGTGTTTTGCCCGTTACGTGCCAGAAGTTAGGAAACAGTGAGTTCACTGAACTATGGTATCTGAAAAAAGAGTGAGAAGTATTAAACAAAAAATCAGTAGCTGAAACAAGACCCCTTTAACATAAGTATCAGCAGGAGCTGTTAGTTTCTCAGTGGTTTGGAAAATCAGATCTTCCAGGTATCTAGCTCCAGGCTTCTGGGTTTTTTGGTGAGAGGGCGTTGTCTGGTCTTTGTATGATCGTGCATCACAAGCTTTACCGCTTTCACAAAAAACGATCAGAACTCCCTCTGAAGTTTTGTCTACTGCGCTGAGAAATGTCAGCCAAGTTCCAGCCACAGTAAAAGTGCTGGGGGTCCAGTGACGTTACGCTGACGATGCTGTAGCAGGTCCTGTGTAGCAGCAGAATAAGTGCATCCACTGCACTGCCCCTTGTGCTATAGAGCATAGTCAGGACCAGGGTGGTTTTAAACCACTTGGCATCATTTAGTTCACGTGCTTTTAAGCATTATTTGGCTTCAGTTGTAGGCAGATCTATATAATAAATCTTGGAACAAGTGCTATCAGCAGTAAGAGCTAAGTGGCATTTAGAATATATTAGGAAAAAAGTGATCGCTACTAAGTTTTTAACTATTCCCTCTTTTCCTAGTCTAAACTGGGCCTCAGGAAGGAAAAAGTAAGAAGAGCAAATGAAATGACCTGACTGGGTGGCGGGGTTTGTTTGCTAGTCCATATTTGAATAGGATTCATGCTTCATGTGATTGACAGTCATTGCAAATTCCTTGGCTCTTTAAGACTTAAGGCGCCACGGTCTTGGGTGAACTCTAGTTCAGCATGGGGTTGTTTACAAAAGTTAACCAAGAAGCTATTGCAGAATCACGTGCTACATTTCACTGAACTGTTCTGGAATAGTGTGGATTTGCAGTACCAATGGTGATGACTCGGCTTAAATCATATTCTAGCTGCGGCGCAGGCAATTTATTCCGTCTGGGAGCTTCATCCCCCTGGAAGTGGACGAGGCGGCCGAAGGGGCTTTCCATTGCTCACCGCGTCCAAACGTCTTCCCGCGGCATGGCATGGATGTTCTAGTGCTTCATCAAAATCGGATTATGCTGATCCAAAAGGGACACAAATTTTCCTCCCTCTTCAGCGTTTGCAGAATACGTAGCCAGAATATGTGCCCTTAAACCCTCCATGTTTCCGTGCAAGCCAGACTTCTAAGAGTTCTTGTTTCACTAGTCCGAATATTCCTTGGTCAAGATCTCTCCCCTAGAAAGGTCAAGACATAATTCAGTTGTACCTGTACCGGAGCAACGTGCAGCAGACGAGCCTTTGAATGTGCAATTTTAAATTGCTCTGGCCTGTTTTCTTTTCCTATTTTACATTTTCTCCGTGTAATTTGATGAACACTGTCATTCTTTAAATTTCTGCAGCATTACAGTTCTCAAGGGACTTCCCTCTCATCGAATCTCATTTTTTGCATATTTACTTTCTCCACGAGTGCTAGTATGCGGTAGCACGAGTTGAATCTTGCATTGTTATTCTTGTATCTACTTATGTTACATCCTGTTTTTCTTTGTAATGTTAACACTTCCTCCCAATTTAGGCAGCATATGGAGTTAATACTAAAAGCTGTTGGTTTCTACCTCTAGCTAACCAACAATTTAGGTAGTAGCTTTGCCAACAGAGTAGTATGGAAAGTGTTCAGATCCTGAGAGCGCAACTTTGCAGCTGAGTGGAAGCAACTTCTGAGCGCTGGGGCAGAGCTGCAGAGCAACCATTGCCTTTGGACACACACCATCGTGGCGCGTCCTGCCTTGGTCGTGCTCAGCCGTGGCTCGGAAAGCACCACCTTTGGTGTCTTCTGCCTTGTTTTATCTACGTACAGCCTAGTGCCTTCTAACACTGGAGGTGGAAGACAGCTCATTTAAGTACTACTGTACCAGTAGCACTGAAAATAGATTTCTGTCAGCAGAAGGGTCAATTATATGAACAGCTCTTCCTTTGAAGATACGCTGGAAACACGCTGCTTCCGTCCTTCGCCGGAGGTGAATCATGAAAAGAAGACTTTGTCACAAACTTGACCCTTGAAAGTGGTTTAAAAGAGTTACCCGTCTCTCCGGCCTTCCCACCCCACCTCCCAGAACCAGCGTGTACCCCTGCGTCACGCTTCCTAAGGCATCCGAGCGGTGACTGCTGAGCCTGTGCCGCTCTGAGCTGGAAACTCAGCAGCTTTTCCGACGATCGTCATTTTGGGCATGGTGATGCTGCGGGTGCCTGGGGAGGAGTGAGGGGCAGCGGTGGGGAAGGCCCCTGCGTGGTCCTTGGACCACCAGCCCTGTTCCCTCCTTCGCAGACGTTGTTGCACTGAGGCTGACTTTTGGGGTGGGAAATCTGACGTCAGAAGCTTGGGAAGTGGCTTCATAATTAATTCAGCTTCATCTTACGCCGGGTACCAGCGTGGGGACAGCTGTACCGGTGGTTGATCCTCTGTAGTGGTTGCACGTGAAGCGTCTCATCGGTTGTTTTTTTCAAAACACAGGTTGGAATGACCTACAGCTTTCCGACTAAATGCTCGTAGTGCTCCTTTCCAGCTACAGATCTGCTGCGGATATGTATAAATATTATTAACCACTGGCGTTACATTTGATGCTATAAAAGCAAAGAAATAGCTCTTTCTCCACTGAAAACCTCTACAAGTTAAAACCGTGAAACCCCCTTCTCTTGTTTTCTTCTGAGACTCGTTGCAGCGCTCTCTTTCACTGTACCAGCCTCTGCCGTTCGGACAGATGTATGTCACTCCTCCAATTTTCTTTCCTATATCCCCGAGCAGGTGAGAGACAAAAAAGAAAATATCAACTGTATGTCAGTGTCCGGAGAAAAAGCTGCAAAATTAAGTTACGAAGCTCGGCCTTTTCAGCAAAATTAACTGACCTCATATTGGGCCAGCGTAGCTCCTTCTTCCTGACAGTTTATTACTTCAAATCCTATGCATCAGGGCTCATTCTGTTATGATTTTGATGAAGCCCGCAGAAGGGAGTACACTCATCTGCACCGATGCTTTGGATATCGAAACAGAATGGTTTTTTCTGATAAGGTAGTGCATTAATTGCTTGACTTCTTAGACGAGCGTTAGCTTTTGACATAACCCATCCCACGGACTCCTGACACCTTGCATGCTGAGAAGCCCTGTCCTTGAAGTTACTGTAGAGCACGATGATCAGAACTTACCGCTGATGTTTTGTTAGCGTTGGCTAGCGACGCCTCGGCAGAGGGTGACCTCTAGTACTGTCTCTAAACATTTTCAATTTACAGACTCAAGAATTTTTGCTGTCTTTGCCTCTCATTCTCTTGAAGAGGTCAGCCCTTTGCGAATTTGCCACAAGAAAGAAGTTCAAAACACCCTATATACTTGAAGAGCTTAATAGGAACGTGGCCACGATGGACGCACGACATACAATTCATTTTCGTGTTTGTGGAAGAAATTCACATTGTTTTAAGGATACACAAGCAGCTGCTGTCATTTGGCTATGAGCAGATGTTAGACCTCCGAAAGCTTCGCTGATAATTAAAATACTAACAGTTAGTGTTTTACCCCAGCTGCAGGTTCTGTTTACTGTAAATTTGATTTTAATGGTGCCTCTGTGCAGTTATTGAGTAGAGGTTTGTTTTCTACTATACATACAAAAGTGTCTACAATGAAGACAAATGGTTATTTCCCGTAATTTACTCTGGAAAGATAGGAATACATGCTGTAACATAGCTGAATTTATAAGTGAAATACAGATATGACTGTCACGTGTCGCTGCTACCTTAACTAACAAAAAGAACTAGGGAAACTTACTATTTCTACTTATTCCCGAGCATTCCCCCTGAAAACTGCTGCGCTTTTCAAATGGGTTGAGACGTGCCCTCGAGCAAAGAACAGGTGCTCCTTTTTACTGAATGGGCGCATAAATCAGAGTAAATAAATACGGGAAAGCACGATACTCGTGTTTGATAGGTATGCAGAAAAAAATATGATTTCCGCTTGATCCTTTAATAGCGTGGTGTTTTATTTTAGGTATCCCTTACAAGTGTCTGTTCTCTTTGGTGCGTGTACGTACATCAGACCTTAGGGGAGGCCAGCCGCTCTCAGAATTGTTAATCCCAAGGGCCTCATTATGCAAACACAATGCATAATGCAAGCTCCCATGTTTGGTCCCTTCGAGACTATTGAGGCTAACTATGGCAGTAAGCAGTGCTCTTGATAAATAAATGTTTATAAGACCAGGATCTAAATGTATATATTCTGGAAAAAACAAAAAAAACTCTTGCTGAGATAATAATGACAAAAAGGGGGTTTTGCGCTTTTTTTTGACAAAACAGTTACTGTCTGGGACTAGACCTATTTCAGAATCCAGATCATTTGCCCGATGAGCAGAGCTCGTGGGGGGGGGATTCCCTAATTTTCTTATATTAGCGTTCGTATTATTTTTCGTATTATCTTATCTATTCTGTCTGCCTAGGAAACAGAAATCTCTGGTTTGACCAAGCACGACCAATGCCTCTTGAAACTGGGATTTAGAAGTGCTAAAAATGCGCTTTCCAGTTGCACTGCAGGGGGATAAAAGCGAGAAGGCGCATCCGTGTAGCCTCAACGCCAGTTGTTCCCAAGCTGAGGGCCAGAGTAGCCTTTGAAGCCGGCCTGCCGAGAAATGTCCAGGCTGGCTATCCTCATCTCCAGCCGGGAAGAGCTGGCTAAAGAAGGAATCCCAACCCATCCCTGATGCTGCCAGCCCACCGAGGCGGTTGCTGCCTGTGCCACGGGGAGGTTTTTGCTCACGCGTGGGAGGTGGGAAGACAAGCCAAGCAGGTGGAGAGGAAGAGTGGTCCACCAGAAAATCCATCCCTGGGCAGGCTGGGCAGTTGTAAAACCTGCACATTAGCGCCGTAGGTGTTTGCCGCGATCCGTGGGAGTTTCGGTGTGTATATTTTTTTTACTGGCATACTGGGACACTGGGCTCTGTATCGTTCATTTCTGACCTTGAGCGCAGGAAAAGCGAAACTGAAATTTTTCACAGAGAAGGCCTTTTCCCAAAGGTTAATTGGACACTGGAGGGAAACGGAACCAAACTGAACAAACCGCCTGAACACCCTGCCTGAATGGCACAGCTATTTATTTTGGTGTTGGGTTTTTTTTTTGCCGGTTGTTTTTTTTTTTCTTTTGTCACTTTTTGCGGCTGTTGTCCTAGTCCTCTAAGGTGCGGGAGGCAAAAACAGCGAGCCAGGAAATTTCAGCCTGGTTTTCAAAAGAAAAAGAAAAATTACAAAAATATTTCCTTTTACATTTTAAGGAAGCTAAAAGGACATCTGCTGCTTTGTTTAAGATACCTGAAAGGTTAAAACTTTATCCTTTATTCAAGCAATTCTTAGAAGACCTTGAAGTTTCTAAGCATGATTGAGTGATTAAGGACAAAGCTAGAAGCCAAAGATGTTTTGAGTTTCAGCGTTGAAACATGACATTACTGTATTGTCAAGTATAAAATGAACTATAAGCATTATTTAGGAATTGGTTTTGTGGTTTAATTTTCTTTTTACAGCAATAATATACTGAAAGAAAAAAAAAAAACCACGCTTGCTGCATTGGTATCTCACGAGATTTACGTGCTTTTTGTCAATGGTGCGGGGGGTGTTTTTTATGTCTCTTAGGGAGCTGGTTAAGTCCCCTATAGGTATACTTATTTGTACTGCTTTACAAATATTTGCTGCCTTTGTGGACGTAATAGTTCTGACAGAGCCATTTTGGGTTGTTGATTTATTTCTCTCCCTGGTTTGACCCATTCTATTCTCTTCCCTTCAGCAGAAGGCATGAGTGAGCCCTTACAACCTCTTATTTAGTAGCTTAACCAGCTGGTTTAGAAAATGCTGGCCCATGCATGGCTTGCACATAAAAACCTTAAAAATGAGAAAAAAAAAATATTTTTTACTATGGTTAAGGAACAGAGATCTGAAAAATATGGCTTATTATTATGGCCTTTGAAAATCAAGGAAATCCCAAAGTTATAACATTATGCCACAGTTCTTAGACTGCACTTAATATAATTAGAGATTGTTACAAAAATAATAATAAAAAAAAAAAAAAAGGAAGGAAAGGAAAAGAGCAGAAACTTGGAGCTTGATCAAGGCCTGAATTATTTCTTTATGAATTTGAAGGTGGACTTACCGTACCTTTCAAAACATTGTGCTGCCACGTAGGCAATAACTTTTAAAATAAAAAAATCAGTTGCTCGTTCCAGTGATGCCCAATGTAAGCTGAATTTTCTGTATCTTTTACATTTCTTGAAGGTTGCATTTAGTTGAAGGAAAAGATGTTTCCTTGCATTCGCATTGTTTAACATTCCGTTGCATTTTAGTAGGTACCAAATACTCGCCTGTGTCAATAAATAACATACCTAATCGCCAAAGTATGAAAAATTAAGTGTGGCTGAATAGGGCGCTGTAAATCAGGCCTCCCAGAACTTTTGCAGAAAAGGAAAAATAGCTGGTTGAAGCTCGCTGTGTAAATGCAGATCATTTCCGTCGGCGTCATAGATTATTTCATTCATGACTTACCGCTTTGTCCTAAAGGTGCTCCGTGTGAAGGATGTCCTCAGCCCAGCCTCACCATGCCCAACCGCTTGCGACAACTTTTGGGGAAGGGCTGGAATGCTAAAGAGGCCGCTGGCTGGGAGCAAAGTGGTGCTTTACATATAATATTAGCCCAGACTTTCCGAACGCATTACGCATTTCTTTCTGAGACAAGTCTCCTTAATGCCATCTTTATCTGCTACACGATGCATGAAATCTACTTTCTGTTTTAGAACTGCGGCTGACCCCCGACCCCGCGAGTGGAGCCACAATGTGACCTTTCTATTGTCATCAGCTTTCATTCTCCTGAAAATTCTATGAATTTTTATTACAAGTTTTTTTAAACCAAGCTGAGGCTTCAACAAATTACTTGACACAGATGAGATGAAGTTGTTGAAGTAGTGTTAGATAAGTTTTACAGCCAGCATGTGTGCTGCTGAACAGTACAAAGCCAGTGTCCTACAATGTCATACACCAGTAACTGCTGAGCCTACTATTGGATAAATACATCATTTTATGGAACATTGATTGTTCTATAAACCCAATGGAGTATTATGCTCTATGATCAAACCATTTAGATTGTGTGTAGAGCACAGAAAATGCCATATTCAGGATGGTACTAAAAGTGCCATTTGTGTATTTTATGGATGTCATTACGGGGGAAACTTCTCTCTGTAGGCCCTGTTTACTGCAAAATTTTTTAGTCTGTAATGACATTTTTCATTCACAACGTATGCCTTCAAGAGAGGGGGCCCTTGTTTTATTTGTTTCATTCGAGTTTACTGCACAAATCCTGTACATTTTAATTAAATGTAAGCTTAACAAAAGAATAAGGTATTTATTCTGTGGGGAACAAATGGTGACAGTAAGAAAAGAATAAAACAGACACACAAAAGAAAGTCAGGTACCGAGTAAAAGAGAGGGGAAAAGGTACTAAGCCCTATTTGTAGTTTCCCAGAAGCACATTAAACATCAAAGCATTTCTTTTAGCCCTATTTCGGGAGTTTGTGGTCTCTGAGAATTAAAATAACCGGCGAATATGGATTTAATGTCTAAAAAATCCTGACATTTTCAAATAAAAAAACTAACAGTCGCTCAGGACTCCAACTGATAAATAACAGCTCTGCTGAAATGACGACTTCTTGGAAAGAAACCAATTCTGTGATCATTGCACCCCTAGATATGAAACACCTCTTTACAAATTGTCTGAATATGAGCTCTCGTATCATTATATTTTGTCATTTTAATGCCTATTTGTGTATCCTTTTAATTCGCAGTGACACGCAATCAGCAACAAGTCCACTTCTCCTGATATTAATGTGGGCTTGTATTGCAGCTTATGTTTGCCATGTCAGCCAACACTTACCCTTCTCTTTACCCGTTTTTAAGAGGGGGCGAGAGGCAGGCTGGATTTAGTAGGACAACGTGATTTGTTGCTGCGTACGGTCCAATAATGTGACATGTTCCTTAAATACATAAAAATCCCGGCAAAAGTTGTGTTGGATAGCAGCGCTCCATTATAGAAATGCACTGTTCCAGGGTCGAAATAGCAGCTAAGCCTCGAAACATGTTGTTTTCTACATATCTTCCCTACTTGGCTTTTCACTGTTAAAGCGAAAGAAAACCAGTACAATCTGCAATTCCTATTTACCATGAAAAATCACTGAAATTGAAGCTGATGTTCCCAGTAAATTCTTGGTCATAGTCCAGTTAAAATTTAAAGTTACAGTAGATTCACATTAGTTTAAATGACACTTGAACTTCTACACGGCTCAACATTAATTCATTATAGTTGAAATGGAAGAATCTTCAGTGGGTGAATCTTTTACAATCTGATTGAGGCTGTTACATTTTATAGGAGCCATTTTTCAAAGCAGTACTGACAGCACTCGAAGTTATTAAATTGCTGAATCAAAAGATGGACCTGCAGTCGCATTTATGAACTGTGATGGAATAGCTGGGGTTGCACGGAGCTGAGGTTAAGATGTTGGTGTAGTTAAGCTTCATCACACCCCTTAGTGACAGCAGTATTTACCCATGTAGTTTACTTTAATGGTCAGGAAGTGGCTTAACTCACCTCTGGATTCAAATAGATTAAGTAAGCAGTCAGAATGGCATAATTATCAGTGCTGCGAGGGATTCACCGGGTAGCTCTTCACCCGGGAGACTTCCCATTCGATTGCACAGTGAAAGCTGGAGTTGCACAGATTCGCAGCCACGGCATTTATTTGAGGAGCTGAAAACAGGGTGAATTTCCTTTTTCCTTCCCTTCCCCAGACTGGAGCTTCTCCTCGATGCAGCGGTGCTGTGTCCCGCACATAAATTATCGTGATCTTAGGGGAAGGATGTCACGATTTTGCTGTGCGCCTGTGAAAATTATGATCGGAGAGTTATTTTGATTTTGAAATCCAGTGGAAAATGCATGATTTGTAGAGTTATTTTGATTTTGTGCCACATCACTGCCAGGCTCCTCTTTCATCATGTCAACAAAGCAAGATTCCTGAGAGAATTAATTACTTCTACTCTATTATAGAATGTGGAGGAGCTAAGATAATTGTCATTTTATGTTGAGCTCCCCTTGCTGTTTTTCTGCTCTTTGGGGGGTCTTGTGAATGTCAGTGCCTACAGAGAGCACAGGAAAAGTGGGGATGAGAGCCAGTCGTACCACAGTGAGCTCCCTTCTCGCTTACGCCTGACAAAATGTACTTCAATTGCACGTGCCAGATTTATCACCCAGCATCACTTGGAAACACTCTGATGGTTTAAATTGTTAATTTTCTTTTCCAAAGATAACCTGCCTTGCAAACGAAGGTGGAGAAAGTTGTGTAACGTCAGTTTAGACTTGCGAAGGTGATTTGCAGCCTTTCAGCTTAACCAAATTACTTCTTGTGCTGCACAGGACAGTTCTCCACCAGAAGCTTTGTAATAGAAAAAAAAATAGATGGATGAATGGATGGATGGATGGATGGACGGACGGACGGATGGATGGATGCCAGCAAGAGCTTGGTCTTTTAAGCACTGGTGTTATCTTGGAATATCAGCTTGATAGGCACCTCAGCGTGTCAGGTTGCTAGAGGCTGCAAGATGCCAAGGACTCAGCCTCGGAGTAACACAGCTCCTAAGTGTGAACTTATGTTTAAGCGAAGGAGTCTCTGGCTTTTAGAAGAAAAAAACCAGAAACGTTTAGTTCTGTGTGGGATCAGGGCCTGACAGCTCTATGCTTTGGGTGAAATTGCTGCCTTAGACCAGCTTTAGCATAATTTTCTGGGCCTCCTGCGCTCTGCAGAGCGTGTTGTTCACTAGAAGTGTCTTGGTGGCTTGGGAAGTACAGTGGTGGCCTGAAACTCAACGGACTCAACTGAGAGTCCGTTTTTTTCCTCACTCGTTTCACCCCAAACAAGCCATGCCGTATCTATGTGTGTTCGCGATAAGGCGCTACACCCGTTACTCCGGAGATGAGATTTTGGGTTGTGTAGGTGAATTTAAGCCGGGGGGGTGGGTGTGGGCAGTCCCATGGGCGCAATCAGCCTTCCCAAAGGCCCAGCTGGCATTGGACCCTCACCTTGTTCTCAGTGTCCAGGACCCACTCGTCTCTCGGTGTGCACCAGTTGTGGCCCCAAGCTGGATTCCCAGCACCGGCGGGAGCTGCCGAGGTGCTTCAGGATGATGCCACGGGGACACAGCCCGTGCCAGAGCCGGTTTGCCGTGGACCTCCAGAAAGGTAGTCACAGGGCGCTCTCAGCTGTGTCTTCCCAAAACCGCCGAAGGCCGCCCTGAGGCCGTGCTTTGGGGACGATGGGCTTGACTTTGTGCAGCCTTGGGCACTGTTGGCTTTGCTGAAGCTTTGTTGTTAGTGATGAGGACCGAGAAGGAAACCTTCCATGACCCAACAGCAGGCCGAGTGGCAGGGCAAGCAGTTGGAATGTGGAGGTTACAGGTATTTTAATTTCTTAATTGATTTCAGGTAGAAATAATTAAGAAGTGTAACTGAGGTTTCTCTGGATGATATTTTATAGAATATCCTGCTTTAGGGTAAGAAAACTACCGAGTGTTTTCTCCAGGTGAGTAGGCTAGTGACTGAGTCAGTCAGGTGTGCTGGAGAAGATGCTAGGTGGGAAATGAAGGGGAAGACAATGGCATCAAAATGACAGCATGGCAATTACCTCGCCAGCAAAAGCAGGGTATTAAGAAGATCAGCCACAGTTTTTCACATCCAGATATGTTTAATGTAATATATGATCCTAAAATTCATTACTGAAGTACTGAAATATCACCGATAGGATCTTCTATGAAAGATGTGCTAATGGCTTTTAACTGTATACTGTATTTATCTGGGCTTTTTTATGCAGCATATTTTAAAAAACACATTTAAATTGTTAATAGGCTGCAGAATTGTTAAACTCAGCAATTATTTCAACCTGTAAATATGTTATTTGGAAAACATGCAAATTGTTTTTGTTCGCTTGCTCATTTTATCTGTGTTTTCTGCCAGTGAAATCTAAAAATTGTCAGGGAATTTTTTTCCATTTAAGCTACAATTTGTTAAAGTAATGAACTGATATTTCCCGTGATACCGTGTTAACAGCCTATTTTATCTTGTAGGCATTGTGTCCAAGTCCTACGAGTGCCGGCTGAAGGGGCAAGGAGCAACCTTTGTGGAAACGACGAGTCCTTTTACTGCAGCAGCACTGGGAGAGGATTCTCCAGTTAAAGAGAAGGTCTTTCGGGGCAGTAGAAGACAGCCACAGTCCCCCACAGAAGTTCAGCAGGTTATTATTATTCAAGGATACGACGGCGACTTTGCGATCGATGCCTCTGTGGAGGAAACGGCAGCGGCCACCCTTCAGACTCTGGCGATGGCTGGGCAGATGGCCAGGGTGGTCCACATTACAGAGGACGGGCAAGTCATAGCTACAAATCAAAACGGCTCACACATGAGTAGTATGGTTCCAGGGCAGATACTCACGGAGCAGCTAGCGGACGGTGCGACACAGGTGGTGGTGGTGGAAGGAACGGGAACCGACATGGAGGAGGCCGTTGGAATAGACGCGGTTCCTGACTCCAGCGGCGCTGTGCTGCAGCAGATCATGCGACAGGACGTTTTGGACCCTTCTGAGGCTGCGGTCCATCCTCCAGACTCCTCCTCGGCATTAGATGCCCTGCTTTGTGCTGTAACGGAGCTGGGCGGCGTGGAAAACAAATCTGGACTCCTCGAGAGGTGCAGGTCTGGTCACAAGGATTTCTTGCAAATGCCAAACCCGGAGACGCCCAGCGTTCCCAGTGACGCAGAGGGGCAAGAAATACAAATGTTCCACGAAGTTCAAGAGGCTCAGGAAGGTACCAAACCTGTGGAAGTCGTGACACGGGTTGTGCACCCATCGGCTATAATCGCATCTCAGGAGAGAGCTCAGGCTGCCTTCAAGAAAGTGGTCCAAGGAGTGCTGCAGTTTGCCGTGTGCGATACGGCCGCAGCCGACCAGCTGATGAAAGAAGGTGTCACTCAGGTCATTGTAAACGAGGAAGGGACTGTGCACATGGTGGCTGGCGAAGGCTCTCAGATAATCATGCAGGAAGCTGGTAGCCACGCGCTCAGCGTCCAGGGCGAGCACATGGACTTAGTGGAGTCGGATGGGGAGATATCACAGATTATTGTCACAGAAGAATTAGCTCAAGCCATGGTTCAGGGCTCTGATGGCGACTTCCCCGAGGGTGCCACCCACTACATCGTCACAGAACTGCCGCCAGACATGCAGGATGAGCCTGGTGTGTACTCGCACGCTGTGATAGAGGCAGCTGGGTCTCGAGAGATTTTGCAGGCTGGGACGACTATAAAAACAGAGGCCGTATCCCCTGACAGAGCGGGGGAGCAGTTAACAAGCATGGTCATTTATACAGAGGGCGGCTCACAAGTAATTCAAGGCCAAGGAGGTTATAATGAAGCCCAAGAAGCATGAAGAGCTTTACCTCCCGGGCTCGATGCAGGGCAAAGCTTGGAAGTTGCCAGATCCACGGAGGCGCTGTATTCCTGGAGCGTTTTCTGTAAAACCTTCCCGATACAGCATCCTCCCGGCCAGGTAACGAACACCCACCCTGCGGGCGGTGAAGGGCGGCTACTAGGAGGAGTTCACTGAAAAGGATAGTCCCATCTTGTTGCAATAGCTCTAAGAACTATTCCGTGGGATTATTATAAAACAAGCATATGAGGGTACAAAAGAGGATACCCCCCCCCCTCCCCGCTCCCAAAGTAGGTATCGTTCCGTTCAACGCCGCCTTTGTTGTTGGAGGGGGGGTTTTTTTTTAAATGTTGTTTTGTCTCGGGGGGTAGTTCCCTGCCTTCTGTCGTTTTTGTCTGACAGAATCACAGACGTAAAATAATTGCACTTCCATGTACATTTTGTGAACAGATAAATAAGCAAAAAAATGCCAACCCCACAAGAACAAGGGGAACAGGTAAGCTTGCGTCTGTAAGCCGTGCCCTTCTTCCTTTTAAAGAAGAAGAGGTGGCATTTGGCTTTCTAGAATCTTACTTTAAAATGTCCCTGGTTGAAAATATATCATCAAAATAAGTATTTTTTTGCATCTAAAATCTAATTGTTCATAGCAGCTTACTCTGTCATGGTATCTTATAGGACTTTCCCTCAAAAAAGCTACAGTTCAGAAAATTCTTGACTATACATATTCAGGAAGAAGAACTTGATGCCTGTAACTTCCACTTCATTTTAGATGAGAGTCCTACATAGTAAATGTGCATTTTTTTGGGAAAAAAAAAAAAAAATATTGTCACTGCCAGTGTTTTGCTTTTCTTATAAATAGTGCTTCATATAAATACCATTTTGCTGTTCCTTTTGTGAGCGACTTCTGAAATGTTGGGGGGGTTTTTAAAGAAAATTCTGACGTTGACATTAACAAGTAGAAAAAAAAGATGACCTTGTATTTCTTGCTTCGTCCAGAATGTCAGTTATTTACTTGTGCGTATACTGCAATTGGTCAATGCAAGTCCATGTTGAAAAGATTTGTTCCATGATACAACTGCTTTTGTTTCTTTTTTAAAAAAAAAAAAAAAAGAAAGTAAAATATAAACTGGTGAGGTTTGGGGATTTATTTTTTTTTGTTTGTCTTTCAAATAAAATGTTAGCATTAAAATGAAGCATCATGATTTTTAATATTAAGCAATAAACAGAACTGGCATTCAGCAGGAGCAAACGAATGCTATCTGTTATGTCTGTGCGTCTCCTCTTTTCTCTTTTCCTTTCTCTAGCTCGCTAGATAGATAAAGATAAAAGAATCTAATTTCTGAAGTGTGCCTCATGCATGCTTAATATAATTGTGTAAGTATTTAGGGTATAAGCCATGCTGACTCTAGAGATAACTGGGTTTCCTATCATGTTTAATATCTTAAAATTATCAACTACAAGAAAGTTGGGGTGAGGTAAAACAATAGTTCCTTCCTCAAGCAACTGTTTAAAAATGTATTTTCTGAGAGCGCTGCTGAGAAAAGGTGCTTCATTCTGGGGCTATAAGATCCTGCTGTCTTTTCATCTCTTTTTATTATGATGATTTTCTTTTAAATTTTATTATTTTCCAGGAATTAAGGTTGTGTCTTTGTCAAACCCCCAAAAAACTAAATTTCAAGTTAGACATCGAGATTCATAATTAGCCGAGTTTGACTTGCTCATCTTTCTTAAAAGTGACAGGCTGTTCACTTACTCTTAAATACTGTCTTCAGCAAACAGTGACAGGATCAACTCCCGTTTGTTATCAGGAAAAAGGTGACCTTTACAAAATGATGGCCCTCTGCAAGACTCTCACAGATGTTCAAGAAACGGAATGTTTTTCAGTGGAAATATTTCTTCTTGATCATTTCTCCTGTTAACTGTAGCCCTGTGGTCTTGCAGCTTGGATGCTAATTCTTCGCTGTGCTTAGCCCTGTATGGCTAACCTTTCTGCTGCAGTACAGGGTGTTGACACTGACATGCTGCAGTTTACCATTTGTGATTTATTTAGGATAAATATGTCTCAGGTGGCATTTAATCCTTCATAAAACCAGTGTAGCCTGCAGTGTCAAACCAGCAATCACATTGTATGCACAATGAAAAGAGCAGACCTTTGCATAAAAGAAAAAAAAAAAAACCAACCACACCAACTAACCCACACCAGTGGTAGGTGTTCCTGTGCTTGGATTCACTAACCTACCGTGTCCTGTAATTACCTGGAAGCTCAGGTTAACGATATTTCTCCCTGAGTGCAGCCTGATCAGGAGAGCTAATATTTTTCCAGGGCTTTTTTTTTTTCTCTCCTTCTTTTTCTCTTTAATGTGCACTTTAAAGTTAACTTATTAATGTCCTACAAACGTAACGTTAGCAATCCAGGGTGGCGTTCGTTCCTGCGCAGACAGCCCTGCTGAAGGACGCCGCGCGCTGCCCCAACCCTGTGCTGAAACGCTCTCTGCCACGCACCAAACGTTGAGGCTGCGGCAGATCTCGCCCAGGGCTCAGGAAACTCATCTCTGGCATTTGCCTCCCCGCCGTGCCCGAGCTCCTGGTGCTGCGCCGTACCGTCAACTGGGAGCAGATGAGCTGGGCCGCTCCGTGGATTGGACCGCTCCATAGATCGGCCCAGCTTTCCCCTGGGCTCTGCCCTGGGGAGCGGGGAAGGAGGCAGCGGAGGTAGAGCGGCACCTGGAAAGGACCTGACCCCCCAGGCTGGCCCTGTGCGGTGCTGGTGAGGTGCCCGCGGCGTGTCAGGGAGCGGCTCGGGGGCTGCAGGAGCCCTTCACCACAGGTAGCATCCACCACCAGAGCCTAGTAGAAGAACTCGTGCGGTGGATCCAGGAAGGTGTGTAACCCAGGCTGCCGTTTGTTCCTAAAAGTGAGTTTTGCTGTTTGGTCTGAGCACCTTCGGTTGCCTGTCTCCCTCAAAGACTATGCTGTGATGGAAGGGGTTGTTGAGAGCGCAGGAGTACCCCGTCAGTCTGTTGCCTTCTGATGTTCTGACTGCCAGAGCCATTGGAATGTTTTCCTCTTTGTTGTCATAGAATCACAGGATGGTTTGGGTTGGGAGGGCCCTCAAAGACCACCCAGTTCCCACCCCCTGCCCTGGGCAGGGACACCTTCCACTAGACCAGGTTGCTCCCAGCCCCATCCAACCTGGCCTTGCCAACCTGGCCAACCTTACCCATTCTGAATGAGCGTTAACAAAGCTGGATCATACTGTGACGATGCCAAACGGGTGAAAATGGAGGTGTTTAGGAAGCATTGAACTGGTATGCGGGGTGGTGGGACAAAAACAAAAACAACCACCACCAAAAGTGAACCAAAAAAACCCTAAATGAAAACATAACCAGAGAAAGAAGAGATGTTTCTGGTGATGAGTGGTTTCACGCTCCATCTCTTAAGAATCAGCTCTACACCTCCTGAGGCAGCATCTCCTGGCCCCTGAATCCAGGCTCCATCTTTGGCAAGAAATGAGAGATGAGAGATAGCTGGAAACTATATTTAGAGAAATATTTCCTATGATAAAAAAAAAACCCAAACCCAACAAAACCCAAAGTGCCCACAGCTACATACCATTCTGCCTGACCACCAGCTGCTCTTCGCTGTGGAAGTGAGACGAGCCAGAGCCCGTAGTTGATGCGCTAAGGTATGCACGTGTGGCTTCTGCATAGCGCTGCAAGCGCTGCTGTCGTTTATAAACGCTGCTTGAATGCCAGAAATGTTAGCTGTGGGTCCTGGAGTAAATATATTTGTGATCTTTGTGGGGTAGTGGATTCAGCTTATCGTGGAATCGCAGTAGAGATCTCTGCGTGTCAAAGTTCTTGCACCTTGGGCTAGCCCTGAGATGAAAGCGCAGGTGAGTCCCCTTCGGAAGGTGGCGAGGATTGAGAGATGGGGTTGGAGCTCCTGGCTGAGCTGTACGAGGAGGTGGCACTGGGGTAGGCGCAGGCCTCGGAAAGCAACTTCTGGGGCTTTTTTCTCCAACTCTCCCTGCTCAGCAGACTTCCTGAGCACAAAAGCTGTAAACAGAATTAAAAAAAAAAAAAAAAAAAAAAAAGAGAGAGAAGGATGAAGACAAAACCACTCCTGAAATTTGAAGCAAAGTTAGATGTAGTGAGAGGATTAAGTAACAGAAAAAAAGGTCATTCATTTGGCAAAATAAAAAAAAAAAAAAAAGCTGTGAGTTTTCACTTATTTTACTGTGCAATATTAGCCCATAATTTAAGGTAGCACGCAGCTCACTTAAACAGCCTACCCCTGCTCCATCTTGTTGAAGAATACAATTCGTTTTCTCCTCCTCTAGGGTGATATCATTTTCTACGAAGAAAAAAGTTAGCTCGGATGGCAGTTATATGTTTCGGAAGCACCTTCTAATCAGGGATTGGTGATTCATTATTAGCTTCAGCAGGCGATCCATCTGACATGTAAGGGGAAAAAATTAGCAGCTGTCACTGCATGATGAGTTAATTTCCTGATAGGCCTGACACTGAAAAGCCATTTGGAGACATGGAGATGGCTGATGAGAAAACCTGGTGCTGGTTTATAATTGGAGAGAAAGAAAGGGCAGAGAGAGGGAGGCAGCCGGGGGAGGGACTGAGGCTAATCTACAAGTGGGGATGGATGTTTGTATATTTACTAAATAGACTGGCTCACAATAACCCGCATTACGGCGCGTATACACCTCGGCGGTTAAGTAATAAGGACCAGGGCCTTTCATTTTCCTTCTGCCGCGTGTCATTATTTCTAGTCATTTGTAATTAGTACTCCAGACGGTTTTACGCTTACTCCAGCCCGGGTGAGCGGTGTACAAGCACGCGGTTGGGTTATCTTGCGGTGACATTGAAACCTGACATTTTAGCGGAGAGGGGAGAAAATGACGCTATCCCTTTAATGGTTCTCGCGGCAATTTTCCTAATTGCAGCTTGAGATTTCAATCAATCATACAAAAATAAACTTATCTGAAACAAATATGGCTAAAACTTCCAAGGGCACCATCGCAAGTGATGAAAGGGTATTCAAAGAAATCTCTTGTAGAGTATGAGGAAATGCGCTCTTCAGAATATATAAGCACATGCCTGGCTGTTTATCCTTTGGTAACGAAAACTATGGAGAAAATAGGCATGCAAGGCCAAATACAGTCCGCTGTGGAATCTGCCTTGTGTGTGTCATAGGGAGACAGCGCACAGAGTCCTTTATATGTGTTAAATAAAGCTAATAGAAAGCCCTCGGCCAGAGAGTGACTAATTTCTTCTGTGGCTGTGCATGTTAGGTACTTCTTTAAAGGGCTACTTGTTTTCAGCTATTTAAATAAGGTATTTAATATGCCTAGTAAAGGAGGGCAGACTTTTCTTTAACTGGCAAAGACAAAAGAAAACCAAAAAAAAAAAAAAAGTAGAATATTTATAAATAAACGATGAATGTTAAAACTTATTTTTCAAATTGGTAGAATATAGTGGGATTTTCACCATCATCAGAAGATGATTTTCGAGTGGGAAGAGCACAAACCAGAGTAGCTTCCACCAACTCCCTTTGTACAAAACCAGCTTTGCCGTTTTTCTGTTAGGATGTTCGTAAATGATGGTCAAGGATTTGGGAGCAGTGGTGGAGAGGGGAAGACCCGCGGCGGGCAGGTAGATTTCAGTCGTACAATTGAAATGTGACAGACGACTAGTGCCCGAGCTGGGATTGTGTCCTGTAACACCACAGGCCACCTGACCTTGTTTAAAACATGTTCTTGTCCTCTGGCAGCCACACATTTATCAAGGTGACTTTGAGTGACCAGGTGGAACGCGTAGCCCTGCCCCGAAGGTCAGCATTAGCTGAGGACCATCAGGTTCTGGGAGTTTCTGATTAGTAAGAATAGCAATTCCCTGGGAGGCAATAGCTGAATTCTGGGCTGGCTTTTCTTCCATATTCCCCCAACCTGTGATCACTCTTGGTGCTTTCAATCCTCATTCCTTATTGCAGCATTTCCACGTGTTGCCTCAGCTTCTGGGAGGTCCTGCACACAGATTCCTGTCACCAGTTGGTCATGTTCGAGCATGCTCCACCTGGGTATGCAGGGAGTTGGCTTGTCACCTCCACTGGGTTCCATCCCTTGTCAGGCAAGTAGCCACGAGCTTCAAGATCCATGCAATGGTCAACGGATTTTGAAAGTCAACCAGCTCCTCGGGAGGGCTGGTTGGGTAAGTGTCACCAGGGGACACCCGCTCAGACAAAGGAGAAGAAAAGACTGAGCAAATCCCATCAAAGGCAGAGCCTTTGATTCTTGGTCTGCTAGGAACTGACCTTGATAAGAAGCTCCTGAAAGCAGAAATGGAACTGAATTACCAGGAACCAAGAGCAACGACTGCTCACATGTCACAAAGCTGAGAGACAAGGAGCAGACAAAACCCGGTGCCTTTCCAGCACGCACCCACCACCCAAACCCAGCTCCCTTTCCCTCTCTCTTCTCCCCTCCTTCTCCACCAACGCAAAGGGCAGACACGAGCGATTTGGTAGCCGCATTCCACTGCTGCAGGGAGCCCGGCTGGAAGGTCTGGCCGTAGCATGTGCGGTGCTGCAGGTGGCCCCAGGTCAGCAACGGGCTTCTGACACCTCAGAGTTCCTACAAGGGGAGACACCCCCAGAGAAGACACCCGTCTCATCCAGGTAGGACCGAGTGTCACCAGGGGAAGGGAAGGACTCGTTTCCGTTGCAAATGAGGTCTTTGCTAGCGGATGTCTTACGCTGAGAGAGTTTCAGGACTTTTCCCCCAAACCCTGCTAAGCTTCTTCAGTCTGCCAGCGTGTTCCTCTGTCGCTGGGGTTGTGGAACAGGTTTGTGTTTTCTGCTCAGCATATGGTGGTGGCTGCTGGTGTTTGGTAACTGTGAAATCCAGATGCCCAGCTCCAGGAGGATTTTTTTCCTTTGCTAGGGACATCTGGCCATCCTCTCGGCCTTGCTCTTTCTTCTCCTCATTTTTGCTTACGGTCTGTAAGCCTTGCCTGTGAATTTGCAAAGCAGGTCGTTCAGCTGATTTATTCTTCTGCTTTAATTCAAGGTTAAGAAGGAGTCAGCAAAGGGAAGCCTGGGGTTGTGTTTGCACCTGGGGACCCAGATAGAGACAAACACGTCCCCGGCCCACCGTCTGCTCTTGCCAGGGCAGCAGAGGGGCTGAGGCTGCTGTGGCACGTTGAACAGAAGGCAATGGCACTGGCAGCTGGCAGCAGCCTGGTGGGGATGGCAGGTGAAGGGAAACCTAGACGGATGCATCCAGAACACCAGGACGGCTGCCTTGCTTTGGCTCGGAGCAGCTAGGCGCTGTCTGGGGTGTTTCTGCTCAGACCCCTGCCTTAAATCCATATGCGAGCTCTGATGATAAAATTTAGGTACTGCAGATATTTAGAGCGAATGGAAGCAAGAATTTCCAGGAGCATTTCTGTCTAGTAGCCGGGAGCTTGGATTCAAGGGAGAAACGCCGAGCGACTGGGAGAGCCTCTAGACCTCCCTGAGCCCTTCTTGTTGTTATTTTCTCTCCTTTCCATGAGTGAGTTTCTTGTTCCTGCAGGTCAAGGGCTGGCTCTGACAGGAACAGGCTTGCTGCATACCTGCTAGTCCTGCCGGCGCACCCCTCTGCTGTAGACACGGTGCGTCTGGCGGGGTCGTGGTGTGGTCTGTGGTAGATCGATGATGTGGACGAAAGCCTGCTGCCGAGGACCAGGAGCCAAGTCTTAGGCACCGTGCCTGTTGCAGTCAGCGAGAGAAGATAACCAAACTCATTTGCCCTTGCAGTCTGTTGGCATCTGGCTCCAAGATCCGTTAGACCAAGTGCTAACGCAGCAGAAATTGTTACTGGTCTGCTCCTCTGCGCTGGGTGCTGGGTTTGTCCCCGTTTGCTGGGCCTTCCTACTACAGAGAGATGGAAAAAACGGCTCTTTTCCAGTAGTGAGCTCCCAAAGCCCTTGCAAAGAGGCAGGGATCCATTTCTTTTCCTCTCTTCTTCTAAAGGGAGGGTCATGACCCAGCTCCTGCTTCCTCCCTTGGCACCTCAGCAGCACGAGCGAGGCTCCTGCTTGAGCAGCCCAGCCGCGGTTTAGGCTGTAGCGTGGGTGGGTGGCTGCGCCCCGGCGTCCTCCCCTGCACCCGGCCACGCCACGGGTGGTGTGCGGGGGCTCACTCAACACGCAGCTTCGCAATACTTTGTCTTGGTGGTTTAGTGGGTGGCCCCGTGCCTAGTTTATTGTGTGCTGTCGAAAGTCTGCTCCAGAGGCAGGATGAGTCATTTTCTGTGGACGTTTCTTCTGGTAGTTGTCACTCTGGTATCTGAGTGCTTCCCAGCCCTTCATGGCTTTGTCCTCCTTTAGCCCCACTAAGGTATCACGAGGAAATATTTATCCTCTTTCACAGACGGAGAGCTACAGAGTGCAGAGAAAGATCTCCAACCATTTGGGGGACCTCATTTGAGGTAATGTAGACATTCTCTTTCCAAAGCGCTTGGACATTCGGTGGATGAGGAGATACCTCCGGTTGGTGACCATCACAAGCACCTATCTGATGTTTTGGCCTCTCACTGTAAGTGTGCTCAGCGTACCCACAAACCAGATACCAGGGGGCTGATGTGGGCACTGGGCAGAAAAGAGCATTTCTTGGTTCACCCTGCTGTGCACCATCTCTTCTCCTGGCCCCTGACTGTTCCTGATAGCTTTGGGAGGGGTCTCTGCTGCGGATCCCTAACAGCAAATTCCCGTTTCTGTACGTGGAGCGCGGAGCTCACGTGGATATTAAACACACGGGCCACAATACTGCGTGGGGTGATCTCTGCTGGGCACGAGGGAGCGTGCACAAAGGGGAGAGCCGGGCTGGGAGCGTTCTGACAAGGAGATCCCTCACTGACCTGCCAGCCCTGGTTGCTCACCGCAGGAGGATGCAACCTTTTTCTCCCGTTCTTCCCTGCGGGGATGAGCCCAGCCCCCTGCAGCGACGGCTGGGGCTGGGGAGCCCTCTGCGTGGTGTGCTGTGCCAGGCACGAGCGTGTGCCCATCGGGAGGCACGTGTGGGAGATCTGTTTTCTTCACCCAAGCAGGTTTCTAAGCAAGCCCTTTCGATAATTAGCCTGAAAGCTTGCTGAAGTGAGAATTAAACCGTTCTAAATGCTGTTATGGAAACACACCCATCGGAAGCAAGAGCTGGATTTCTGTGGTTGCCACCCAATAAATCCGCGAAGCTCAGTTCTGATGTCAGACCAGCTCTACCTTGTGCATGTCCTCCGACGTCTGGTTTTCCAGTTATGAACTGCAGTAATTGTGATCAATCAGGCTTTATGTTCACTAGCCACGGGGCTGTTTTATTAATGAATCTACATCCCATCTTCATTTTTTTCACAATCATCTCATCAAATCTCTTCCAGATCCTGTTTACATCCAATTTTGTCTGCAGCACGCTTTCATAATATCACCCAATTTGGAATTCCGCATTCTGCACCAGCACCGGCTTCCTCGGTACACGGAATAACAACACGTTCCTGAAATAAAAGAAAAATGAAAACATGGGAGTTTTCAACGAAGTGCAAAGAAAAGCCATTGATTTCTAAGTGATACTATCCTTCCAGGCTGAGAACAGGCTACGGACAGACAATTTTTTTCAAAATCTGTTCTGTATGGGTGTGTATGTTTAAAGGCCAGAATTGCCTTCCCGTGGACGCTTTAAAAAATGTCATGCACTTTTCTCCTTAGCATCGTACATTTTCTGTTTGGGCACATGGGTTTTATGAATATTTGGCTTGACTGGCTAAAGACATCAGTGTGACATGATGCAATGTGTTATAAAAGTCTCGGATCACATGCAGAATAGGGAGAAAAAGCTGTAGAAAAGAAGTTTATTAAAAACACATACATACAGTCTATTCTAAACGAAAAGAAAAAAAAAAAAAATCACTAATGTTCCCCTGTTGCATCAATGCCAGAACATTATGTTTGCAAATAAGAATTTAGCACTACAAAGACAATGCCCTAGATTAACTAAGATCCCATTTCACAAAACCCTATGGCAATAGTCTGCAACATCAGTCACAGGAGAAGATATAACACAGACGCATTTGTGCCCTCATGCAGCTGAACTGAAACAAAACAAAGAGTGAATTAGGCTGAATATCTTACTGTGTGCAACGCATTGTACAACAAGGCACCTTTGGGAATGTGTCACAGGGTTTGGTAAATTGAAAACAAAATAAACAGATCTATGGGAATAAATAACATCATATTAGATGTCTGCTGCATGTAGACTACATTAGCTTACAGTCACAACCAGGCTGCAGTTTTCCCACTAGTTTTCCACGCCTGTGAAAAGCAGATGACCTGAAAACCCCTGCGAAGAAATGGCTGGAGCTGAGGGGGGGGGTGGGGGGCAGAGGGAGGCACGCTGCCGCCCTCCGCCCGCTCGCACACACGCGTGCTCCCGCGCTCCCTCGCGCTCAGTCTCTTGGTTCCACACGCTTTCGGGCAGAGAGAAAGAGCAGGTTCTCCCTTGCTGCTTTGCAGGCAGCGAGTCAATCGTGCCCGTTCTGGAGCAGAGCGCTGAGCAGAGGCGGTTCCCCCCGCCCCACGGTCTCCCTCCTCGCGCCCTGCGGGTAAGGCGAGCGCGCCGGCGACCCGCTTTACCTCCAGCCCAACGGGCACGGCCACCCCGGCCGGCATCGCTCCCGCAGCCCCTGCCAAAAGCGCCGGCAGCCGGTGGGTTTGGTGTTGCCCAGGGGAGGGACGGTCCTGGTGCAGCCATGAAACCCCTTCGGAGGTAGCCGTGGAGAGCCAGGTGCTTCACTGAGTCCCGTCTCTAATTACAGCCAAATTTAATTGATGTATCAACAGCTTTTTTTTTTTTTTTTATTGCTAAGCCGTATGGAGCCAAGGTCTGCTTCCAAGTATGTGGGTGAAACCCCACTGATTTCAGTCAGGTTGCTTGGGTGAACTGAACTTCAAAGATCAGGCCATATTTATCTCAGCAAAAGTTCAAGCTAATTCATTTTCTCTCGTTTTCTCTCTCTGTGTTTTGCTTAGCTTATAGCTGAGTAAAAGGAGCACATATCTCCGAGATGATAGCTTTTAAAATACAAAATTCTCTTTATAACCCCAGACCAATATGTCATACTGCGATTACAAAAAATATACTCTTCCCAAAGAACAGCCTTCTGAAGCAAACATTGGCTTTACCCTGTCTGAGATCTAAGCACCAGCCTTTGAATCCGTGTGTATCAGAAAAAGGCATAGATCTGCAACAGAGCAAAATGATGGCCTCCAAATTGTCGTTATTCCAGTCAAAAGCCTATTTTTTTTCTCTTTAAGTATCAGCAATGGGCCTTAAGATGAAATGCAAAAATAACAGGGGACACAGAAAGAAAATGGTATTTTAATAACTTCTTAGTCTGAACGCTCTCAGGAGATGAAGTTTGATGAAGAATTTGGGCAAAATGTTAACATTCAGGTAATTGATATTCTTGACTCTGTTAACTAAACTCCTGCTTTAGGCTTAGGGGGTGACCAGGTCCCCCTTTGCTCTCCATGAACGTGAGCTCAGGTCCACCCATGGCCCTTTTCCAGGGGGCGGGGGCCTGCCTGGCTGCGGGCAGGTAACGTCCTTGTCATTTGTATTTCCTTCCATCTCCTCTTGGAAGAGGCTGGTTGAAGGCTACTGTTTTTCAGGTTTGCCCAGCAGTCCATAGACATCCAAGGCATCTGTAGTTGTGGGATTTTTATCTAGCTTTTGAAATGTATTATTTCTCAGGAGAAAGAACACAGAAGAGGGTCCCCTTTTGGCCAACCTTGGAGACCCTCGCGCTCTTGTTCATACACATCTGAAGTTTCCCCCTCTGCTCAAAAACTGGAGGCCCTGTATCTGACCTTACCTGCAGATCAATATGTTCCCCTTCAGGTTCCTGAATGCATTCAGGCATTTTTAATTTGATTTCTCTATTCACACACGACACAACGAGATGAGAGGAGGATGAAGCTGACAGCTCTCATAATCGGAACTCATTTACTTTCGCCAGTGTGTCAAAATTGCATTTCCATATTCCCTTCCATTAGTATTTTACCTGTAATCTCCAAAAGCTCATGCCGGTGTGGTGAAGCAGGACCAGACTGGGGCATTAAGCAGGTACGTACTTGAGGGCCACAAGTAGTCGCCAAAGCCAATGCACTTGTTCAGCAGCTACGAGCCAACTGTGCTCTTCAGTGCTCTGTAGGGCCGGGGTTTAGCGCGCTGTGCTCTCACCTCCAGTCTTTAGACAAACACCAGAGCTAGACGGGTGGTGGGGATGGAGCCCTGCAATCCCTCACGGCAGGAGAAGGAGGAAAGCCCAGCTCTAGTCAGCTGTATTTTACGCGTAGCCCATTGCCAATTATAACTTTCCATGCCCCTAATTCTACACCCCTGCACTTTCTCTGTGCTATAAAGGCATTCCTGACAGCAGGCTGCTCCCGTGACTCATGGAATGCCGTACGGCATTACGCAGGACTTGACCTTCATGGCTCTGCTTAACCCCTGATGGGCTCTGGTTTGGGAAGGGGGAAGGAGGTGGGAGCTCCCGCTGTAAGGACCAGAGGCCTCCCCCGGCGAGTGGGGAACTGTTTGTCCACCCCTCCTCTTTTCTTCTGGGCGTCCTCATCCGAAAGGTGTGAACTTGTCCTGACGTAGCTTGTTTGAGGCAGCACCAGCGGCAGCAGGAGCAGCGTGGTGGCCCTGTAGCCTGAAGAGCAGAACGGAGGCTGAGGGGAGCGGTGGCAGCAGGGACGATGCCAGCCCGCCAGGGCTGGAGCTGGAGAGGGGAGGAGCCCTCCCATGACCACCACGGGTCCCTCCAGACCCATGGGTGAGGCTTCAGCTGGACGGTGTCTGCCCTGTGCCTCAGCGAGCTGGCCTTTGGTGTATTAGATGTACAGGGCTGGTCATGACGTGCTGGCTGCTCGCTTTGCTGCGTGTTTATCACGACACAGCTACCAATCCCGCTTGGCTTGTCTCCTTTCCCAGCTAAGGTGTGAGGTCCTCAGGTCCCCAGCAAAACTGTGGGACTGAGAGTGAGACAACCCCCAGCAAAGGGAGCCAGCGAGTTTGTATTTCTCTTCCCAGAGGACAACGTGTGGGAGGACAGAAGGGCGGGCTGGACCGTGGGTTTCTGTATTTGGAGGTTTCTTTATCTGCTGAGGGCGTGCCAGGGTGGCTCTGGGCAGGGAGGAACGCCTGCTCACCACCTCCTTACGCCATGGTCAGTTCACACCGGCTTAGCTTCTCCTGGCCATGAAACCCAGATCCACTCTTCTGCTGTGGGGTGGCAGCCGAGACACCAGAATGCCCTCTTCTCCGGAGTGCCAGAGGGGACACCTCCTTATCCCTTCCACCTGCTGGCAGGGGATAACACCCACCGTTCACGTGCAGGTTTGTAACCCTTCCTGCCCGAGTCCCTACGGACAGCTTCCTTACTATGTCCGTAACAAGGGAGTGCAAATAAACCACGGGTGGTTTTTCCTGCTTCGGGACCGCTGCACGGCCGGAGGGGTTTCTGGAGACCATCGCCGCAAATTTCAGCAGCAGCACCCTCGGGGCCTGTCCCATCGGCGAGCAGGACAGACGCATGGTCGCTGGCGGAGCACCGTGCAGCTTGGCTCCTCGCCGAGGCTCCCGACGTGCGGAGCAGCGGCACACGCGTGGCTGGGGGGCACGAGCCCCTCCACGGCCACTCTGCTCCTTTATTCCAACCTCCGTGACCGTGGTGTAATGCGAATACACTCGTGGTCTGGAAGACATACTTAGCCAGCCTCCTGACACCAGAAACTAAACTTCTCCCCCTCCCTTATCCCCAGGATAATGCCACTGGCGCTGACTGTGGGCGTAAAGGAGGCCTGGATGGCTGCATGCTGTCCCCGGCTCGGGATGAAGGCCCTGAAGTGCCTCCTGCAGTGAGTCAGGAGGTAACGGGTTCAAAAGCACTTAGGAGACTTAGGAGCCTAAATACGATGTGTTTAAAGTGACATTGTCACTTGAGAGCTAAAGTCCTACTGAGTGTTTCCAAACTAAGTGAGCTAAAGCTGCATCTGACAAACCTAACTGGGACCAACAAGGTCCAACAACCCTGGCCATCAAGCACCCTACGTTCCAACAGATGAGTGAAAAAGCACTTAACCTGTGGGAGGGACATTATTTGGGATGCTCTCAGCTCTCTATTTCATATGAGCGATTTGCATATGGGCAGGAGAAACTGCTCCCAGATTTCAATACCAGTGCCAAAGAATTAATCCTTCCCCAAACCACGTGAAAGGTAAATATTCATAAAACTTCTGTGTGCAAAGGCAGCAGAGAGAATTCAAATGTGTCTGGGAGGAATCTCTTTTATTTTCCTCGGGTACAAATAAAGCACCCCCCCATCCCCTAGCTCCCTCTAGCTCTCCTTTTAAATCTCTTTTTAATGTCTCACTTTTTACTGCTAATCATTTTTCCCCTTTGCTAATGATGCTAACCTTAGAGCCTGCTGCAAACTGACTTGTCTCGCATCAGCCTCTCTCTGTTGCCCACTTTTGTTAAGCCACAAAGCAGGTTTCAGGCTATTCAACGTCAGCTATTTCCCCGACTTGAATATTACAGTTGCCTGTTTCAAAGGCATCTCCAAGCCCACGGTATTTCTGCAGAGATACCTCTATTATTGTCTGTCATCGGGATACGCTGGGCTCCTCTGCTGCCTCTCTCACCCCCCTCTTCCTCCCTACGTATGTGGCAAAGTCTCTCTCTGCTCTAATAGCTCTCCCGAGAGCAGGGTGAAGCAGGTCTGTACAGAGGCCTGTTAATTTTAAAGGACAAGCTTTATATATTAACACCCCGTGGCAGCCTGCTCCCCCCCGCAGCAGGCTGTATCCCCACCATTTACCCCGAATTAAAGCCCACAAGGACCAAACCCGCTCCCCATCGGGAGCTGCTGGGCGGTGCCAGCCCTGCTTCCCACCTCCCTCCAGCATCCCCAGGTGTCCCAAAGCCTCAGAGCGGGGGGGACCAGGGAGCCCAGGGGACGCCAGAGCCCCAGTGCCTGCCCGGTGCCGACCCACGAGGTGTGGGGAGCTGGTGGGGATCTGCTTGTTTAGCGGAGGCTGCGTTACAGCCGTCCTGCCCTTCCACACTCGGTTTCTTCCCAGGTGCTGGATTCCGAGGGAGGGGGTTTTATTGTCTGCAAAGCACCATCGTCCGACCTCAGATTTATTTATTTATTTTTTTTTTCCCCACACGTTGTTTTTTTCAAGAAGCCACCGAGATATAATTGTAAATGTGGCGACATTTGCACTCGCTGGGCGACTGAGACCTTTTCGGTGGCTTGGAGTAACGGGAGGAGGTTTTTATCTACGGATGAAAGATGGTGAAACGGTAACTATTTAGCATAAATTATGTCTTCTGGCTCGCTAATCACCTCTCAGTTCAAAAGACACAGGCCTTACCCCGGCACTCCTCCGTCGGGCTGCGGCGCTGGCACGGGGCTCCCGCTCCGCTCCCGCTCCCCCCCCGTCAAGCTGAGCAAATCCCTCGGAGAGGCTGACCCTGTAAATTGAAATCAAACACTTGAGGCTCGCAATGGGGGACAACTTTTATCTCGTTCTCTTTGAGACATCCCTCTCCTTCATCATCGCCCCCCCCCCCCCCCCCCCTGCCCCCCACTCCCATGCTTCCCTCCCCAAAAGAACGAGATGGAAAATAAGAAAGAAGGAAGGAAAGGAAAAGGGCTGGTTGGTGCGGAGGGAGACTTTGCGGTTATTGCTAATGTTAGCATTTCCCCTTGGGTTGTTTTTTTTTGCTTTCCCCTGCTTCCCTGGCGTACAGGTAAAATAACAAAATAAATCCCACAAAGGGCTTTCTGCCAGGCTGCCTTTGGAAGTTTGCTTAAGTGGCCTTAAGTAAGATAATAAGCAAGGAGTGTGAAAAGAGGAGACTTTGTCTTTTCACATTAGCAGCAGCCCTGCTCAAGTGGCAGTATCTATGAAAATGCTGTTCAGCCTTTAATGAGACTACAGTGTGTTAGTGTACCAGTCTAATTAATCCCATATTTTCACACAGCATAATTACTGAGCCGGGGCTGAATTATTTGGCTACTGGAGGTGGAGCAGTGTCTGCACTGTCCTCTGTCTCCGCTCCTCACAATTTATTATGCTATACAGCAAGACACCATTGAAACCTCCTAGTATAGGACTATCTGTCATCTCTACATTATCAGTAAAATACACCACCTTCCATACTGTGCTACAAGGGCTTTAGCAAATTGCTATTTTTATGGGATATGATAAAGGAAATGCTACCTTATGTTCAAATTTTTAACTGTCTCGTGTATGGAATATACAGTCGCACTTGGTGCATGCCAGTTCAGCGGGGCCTCATTTGCATTGCTACAGCCAGGGTGGCTTTCACCCCGCTACTTTGCTCCCATGCAGTGCCCCTTGTTTCTTTTCTTCCTTTCTTTTTCCTTTTATTTTTATTTTTCTTTAACCTTTTTCTTTATCCTTTTTCTTTTTTTTTCTTTTTTATTTTTCTTTTCTTTCTTTCTCTCTTTCTCTCTTTTTCTCTTTCTTTTTTCTTTCTCTTTCTTTCTTTCTTTCTTTCTTTCTTTCTTTCTTTCTTTCTTTCTTTCTTTCTTTCTTTCTTCTTTCTTTCTTTCTTTCTTTCTTTCTTTCTTTCTTTCTTTCTTTCTTTCTTTCTTTCTTTCTTTCTTTCTTTCTTTCTTTCTTTCTTTCTCTTTCTCTTTCTCTCTTTCTTTCCCTCTTTCTTTCTTTCCCTCTTTCTTTCTTGTTCTTCTTCTTCTTTTTCTTTTTCTTCTGCTTCTTCTTCTTTTTCTTCTCTCTTTCTTTCTCTCTTCCCCTCTCTCTTTTTTCTTTCTCTCTTTCTTTCCCCTCCTTTAACAAGCTGGTCACCCCTACACTTCCACAATCTCCATCTTTCCTGAGATTATGCTTTTTCACCCCTTAAAGTCCTTTCTCTCCCACCCCTCCTAGTTTCTGTTATTCCTTGAAACATATTTTGCACGTTATTATTCACTTCTGATATATGACCGTGCCATTTTGGACCTGGTAGAGCCCCCCACCCCCTTCCTTCCCATAGGAGTTCAGGGAGATTTGTGGTTTAAACATTTAGTCACTTGCTAGTGTTTCTGTGACTGGTTTAATAGTATCTTTTTAATGGAAGGCCAAACACTACATTAACTATATGGAACTGTTTTAAAATTATTCTTTTCATCAAAAAAAAAAAAATAAAAAAAAAAAGAGGATTGTACCCTGTAAATTTTAAAACCAGCCTTAACAGTACATAAGGCTATTTTGTTATTGTGTATGGTTTCCATACATGTGTTGTGAGATATATGGATGTACGTATACCCAGGCAAAGTGAGATCTCAAAATAAAGAAAACCACATGCTTAATAGCACAAGCGGGAAAATTACCTCTCCAAGTTTTTAACCAAATAGTGGGCTCGAGACTTGAGTCCTCTTCTACGCAATCTTAAATCTAACGTACTCAAGGAGCAATAAAGTGAATTTCATTACACCTTTGCTGATCCAGCGACCGAGTATTGGAGCTGACACCCCCGAAGCTCTTCCATATGTGCACGCGGGACCCCAAACAGCTCGCGCTGCCCCCCCCCCCCCCCCAAAATTAGTGACGCCACGCAGGGTCTCTTTATCAATCATCTGGGGCGGGGGGGGCAGCTGAAAGTAGCCCAAGTTCAAGTGTTAAGCAAGGTTAAAAGTTAACAAACTCCAGCTTGCGCGTCCCAGCCAGGCCAGCCGTCGGGCGGCACGGCTTCTGCGGGAGCCAGCGGGGGCTGGTGTCCGACAGGAGCCCTGCGGAGCTGGGGCTGCCCACCCTGGGGGAGGCAGGGAAAGCACACGTGTGTGCACGTGTACCAGCTGCAGAGATTTGGGGGGGGAGCTTTCTGCACCTGGATGGGTTTCAGGCAGATTTATTTGCGCGTTGGCTGCTGCATGGACTACCCCGATAGAGGTTTCGGGAGGATTCAAGGTGCTCTTCGCAGGACTGTGAAGGGAATGAGCAAGGAATAGCTCTGTGAGAGAAGCAGGGCCCTGGAACCTGGAGAGAAAGGGCCCCGGAGAGTTGCCTGTGCTGAGGATAAGGGCTACGGCAGCGTCCGTGCGTCCGTGCAGAGCCTGGCTGGGTGTTGTGTGGAGGTACGGACCACTTCGCGCTGCAGCCACAGCTCGCTCTCGGGCCGCTTGCTTCAGAAACGAGGACCAAGGTCCTCAGGAAACCAGCTTTAGGCTGGCTCTGGTTCTGGAAATGTGGAGGGGAGTTATGCACATTAAAGCCGAGAGGCCTTCTGGGTGTCTCATTTTCCAAATCTGAAACAGTCGAATCACTTGAAGGTGTCTTGGGCTGCCAGCAATTCCATGAGGCACCCAAAATCACTGGCTAGTTTCTTTTAAAATCAGGTCTGCACATGGTCCATAACATATCAGTTCTTCATGAAGGTTCCTCCCTGTCCTTGCACCCCTGGCTTTTGCAGTAAGGCTGCTTCCCATCGCTCTTCACATCTGTCAGGTTGTCCTGTCCTGAAAGCTGCCTCTTTTCGAGGATTTTTCAGAGCTCTCCTGAGTTCCACTTCCCTTCTCATTCCCATCTGCTCCTTGCTGCTGCTTAGGAGGAGTTTTAAACCTTCTTCCATCACCCACTGTTGCCCTGACTCTTCATTTGTCTTCTTTGAACCTGAGAACCCAGGCAAGCCCTAGAGCTGGCCTGCTACCATCTTCTTTGCAGCTCCTTAAAACACCACTTTGAGTTAGTCCTGACGTGTTGTATTTCAGCGGCTACTTTTAAAACATTAACACGTGCCCGTGTTTCGTCGCAGAGGTACTCCGTTATTTCCCCGAGCTCACAGGAAAGGTCTCTCAGGATGTGACCTTTCGAAACCATGAGCTGGGATCTGGTTTGGGCTGGGAGCTGGGGTCTGCTTTGGGCTGGGAGCTGGGGTCTGCTTTGGGCTGGGAGCTGGGTCAGGCAAAACGCATTCTCCTGCAGCTCCACCGAGTCCGGCGCCGGGCATACAGGACGTACTTTTTGCAGGTGATTGTTTCTAGTGGCCTCCCCGCTGCTGCCAGCTCCTGCGTGCTCACCAAGAGCAGTCCTGCTCAAGGTGGGTCACCTCCCTGCTTGGCTTTTTCCCCTCCTTCACCTCTTTCTGTGATGTTTTCTTCTTCTGTTTCCACTCTCGCTCTGCTTACGAGGCCAGGCAGCAGTGCAGAAACTGGCGTTTTTCCAGCTGCGGAGCTCGCACGAAAGAAAGCGGCGGATGTTGCACAACTAGACGGTGTGAAAAACTCGCCGCTGATACTCGAGTCTCTCTTCACCTGACGAGGGTGCCCTGATTAACCGGTGCCGCCTGGGTGACGGGGCAGCGGTGGGCGCCTGCGCCGAGGCTGCCAGCGAAGATCTGTGTTGTGATGGGGTTGTGGTTTTTTTTTGTGACAAGGACTCCCCCGAACAGCTCCTGTGGAGAAACCGGCAAGCAGCAACATGGTAATAGCCCATTCCTACAGTCTGTAGGTGATCTTTCAACTTAAGGTTGAAAATACACGAGATCTTTCAACTTAAGACTGAGGTGCATGGGATCAGAGGGTTCAGTCCGTATTTTGGACCTCTCAGGGCCTAACAGCACACTTCCAGTGCTCCTTGACCGTGGTTTTGACCCGTTAACTAGTACACCATAGAGCAAAGTGGATGCCAACCTCAGATGCAACTGGTTTACAAATGCATTTCCAAAACTAGGCGCTTTTGCATGCCACATCAGCCCTCTGTGCCAGGGTCACAGATATCATGAGCGCCTCTGCGAGTTACCCGATGTTCAGGAACTTTGAAAGAAACAGCTGGGATTTAATATTGGGTGCACCAACTTACCGTGACATGTTCAACCTTTAAAAAAAATGAATGATTTCTTTAAAAGGTTGGATGTCTCATGCTAGCATCAGAGCAAGCAACTTGGGGTGGGGAAAAAAAAAAGAAATCAAAAAGCAGCACAAATAGAGAAATGAGGAAAAAAAACCCAGGTGTGCTAAAACGGTGTGGAGAAAATTAATTACTGGAAGGCTTGGTATAAATAAGACATTACATGACCCCTTCTGCCAGTGGGGGATCTCTGGAGGTGACAGACAAGTAAGGCAGGGTCTTAATGAATAGCCTGTCCCTAAAATTCTTCACTGTGGGCTTAGCATAAACCTTTGCAGAAAAGTGGGAGCCTGTGAGCTGTAGGAATTATTTATATTAAACGCTCTGCTCAGCAAAACATGGCAAAATTCCTATTCCCAACTGGGAGAAAATCATATTTCATGGCTGTAATACCATTAAGCAGGATACAGCGGTTGGCAGTGGGGAACAGGGGTGGGAGGGAGGCCCGCTGGCAGGGGGAAGGGGGTTTTTGCCTGCTAGGAGATGGGGCTCTGCTGGGTGCCTCCCCGAGCCGGGCTCTCACCGCTGCTGTGCGGCAGAGAGGAGTGAAGAGGAGAGATGGAGGGGTAGAGCCTCCACCTGAGACCAGAGATGGGCTTTCCCCAATGGGAAAAAAACCCCACTGAGCTTAATAGGGGTGAACCCAGCAGGGTTTTATAGATATTGCTCTAAAAAAAGGCAATAGCCTTTTAGTGGAGGGTGGGATCACTGTTAAAACCTCTGGGTGAAATCCTATGGTGATGGCCAAAAGGTTAAACTGCCTGCTCAGGTCATGGCCCAAAATGGGTGACCAGAGGCCACCAGGGGCTGGGCACTGCAGGGAAACGTGGTGTGGGAAGGAGCAGGCACAGCTCTCTCCACAGCCACCTGCACTAACCAGGCTGCAGGGCTGGGGAAGCAGGTAGAGATGTGACCAAGGGCTCTCAGCCAGGGCCAGAAAAGTAACGTGAGCAAGACATGCTGGTGGAAAGCATCTGGGGAAGACAAGAATGATGGAAAGACGATGGAAAGCATCTGGGGAAGACAAGAATGATGGAAAGACGACAGAAAGCATCTGGGGAAGACAAGAAGACGCCACTGTTGGTCTTGGGAAGAGCCCAGAGGCAGCAAGACCCCCAAAAGGGAAAGCCCCAGCTCTGAGGAGCAGTTTGGGGTTTACATCTTGCTGGATGAGACCTTGCTGCTGCAGGGTTGGGATATGACCCTAGGTGCTAGCGTGTATGTGAGCATTTGCGAAATAACTGGATGGCTGCTCCGGAATAAAAACGGTGTTAATGTCAACAAAATGGTTTTTCAAATGCCTATAGCACAGCCATGGGGGAGCTTTAAATCCTATGGTCCCTCTTTTATCCCTGGAGGGAGTGGGCAGAGGTGCGAGCTGGGAAGCACACAGCTCCCTCAGCTTCACGGGGAGGAGAGGTCAGTATTTCCTTGGTGTTCAGTCCAGAGAAAGACACGGAGATGAGAGGAGATTTATACCCTTGCTGGAAGATCATCGATAAGTCAATCAAGTGAAGAAACCAAGACCTTCTCTCACTTCTCCAGGACGATGCAGAGCTCCATACCCGCCGTGGTGACGCTCGTGCTGCCTTGGGGAGAGAGGGGCTCGCGGAGCACCCCCACGGGAGGCCAGCCTCACGCTTGGGAAACGGCGGTGCCGATGGAGCAGGTCTCCACGAAAGGTCGACGTGCCTTGCCGGAGGGATTGCCCCAGGGGGGGCAGAGCTGCTGTGGATCAGCCTGGCTCCAGGCTGGCAGCGAGGTTACACGGGCAGCACAGCACCGTGGGCACAGCCCATGCCGATCCTTCCCAGTACACCCCCTTCCACTGCTGACGGAGCAGGGTATATAGTGCCATGGGTACATCTCTGCAGAGGTGTTTTGTTCAAAGCAGGCAAATGGACAGGCTTCCCTCATAAAACAGTAATGCAGCTTATACACGAACAAAGATCATCAAAAATCAGTTTTTCGCCCAAGTAAGATAATTCTGGCATTCCTTAAAATACTTCAGACTTGTCAGTAAAATCTCAATGTCATTAAAATTAACTGACATATTTAAAGATTGACTTTCTTGCTTGCTTTCAACTCCTAGTCAGCCTGACATGGGGAGGGCACTTGCTATTCTTATCTTTTACACACTTGTATTTCTTGGCCTTTAACAGCTTCTTCTGCAGCACGCGCTGCTCTGTCTGCCAGGGATAACGGGTGTCACTGGTTGCTGCTAATCCATTATGGCAAGCTGTCTAATTACCAGTGGTGTAGCAGTAAATAAAATGTGGGTTCACTTACTGGCCTGCTCCTTACCCCTCTTCTGAGAAGTGGGCAAATGTTGTACCACCCCAATTATTGCTCCCTTTACCTGCATGTTCCCTTGGCTATGGCACTGCTAATTACTTACTTTGTTAGGCAGAAGAAATATTAGGTATTTATTTCATTCGCTGTGATGATAAGAAATACAACTCCTATTATTTGTCCCCTGGACGAGAAAATTCCCTTTGTGGTAATCCTTCTAGCCTGCGTGCATAAATAAAACCTCATTTTACTCTAGCATAGCTTTGGTACCTGAAAAGATCATATTTTGATCAGGAAAATGTTCTTATCTCTTTTCTCCAGTGTGGGAAAGCCAAGTTAGGAAAGTTTGTGAAGTGGGACTGGATGTCGTACTGGACCAGTGTATTACTGAAACAGCGTTCTGCAAGAAATCACTGCTCTTCAGCAAGAAGCGTCCTTCTGGAGGTGCTTGGCTTTCGGTGAGGAATTGGAAATTGGGGGCAGTCTCAGTCTGTGTCTGAATGGGACTGGATATGATTTTCATCTTAGACATTTTCAGTTGTTGATCCTAGTCCCCTTGGCTGCAGCCATCTCTTCACTTGGGCTCCAGCGTCATGAGGTCATCCTCAGTAAAAACGCTGGTTAGTAGCTGGCAAAACCCACGTGAGTTAGCCCTGTATTAAATGGTGAAGAATCAGAGAGAAAAAGCAAGGGTAATCCCTGCAACAAGTGGAAGATTTGGAAGCAGGAGGGGCGGGTGGGCAGGCATAGCACCAGCATCTCCGTCTCTGAGTGCTTCCCAGAGAGCACCAGGCAGGCAGGGAGGAGGGACATGATGCCTAATGACAATAAACCTAGAAAGGGGCTAAAGCCTCCTAAGACCCCGACTGGCACTCTGTTGACTCTTGCTGACCATCTTATCACCTTACTCAACTTCTAACAAACTCTCGATTTGTTGCCCGAAGCAGTTATATTTCACTAGGATCTCCCTTTTTAGCAACGCAGCTTTAAATAAATCCCTTCGAAAAGGTGTCCTGAAACGGGGGTCTGAGATCAACCCCACACTGTGTGCATGTAGGGGGGGGTTTCATGTGAAGAATTTGATGTGATGACTCTTGGTCTTCTTCATTTTTTGTGGTCCTCTAGAAATTGTCCAGCGGTGGTGCAGACCCCTTTTAGAGATTTTTGCATGTCTAGGTGGCCACAGAGCACGTAAACGCTCACTTTTCTTAATCACCTTCTTTGGGGTTTTTTTGCAGGTGTCCATTTCCTCTGGTTTGAAATGCAGTGAGTCCTACACGCTAAAATGCCCACCGTAAACGGGCAATGGCTAAAAAAAGAGGTAGAATGGATGGAGGACAATGTACAAGTTATTTAAAAATGTTTTTATATGTACACACATGCACATATATTATATGTTTTTCGGCTGAATGTCCTTCAGTTTTGTTGCTTGTGTCATTCAGTGCGTCTCTGTGCCGTTAGCCTTGGTTTCACCTACTTTGCAGCTTGCCTTTGAATATCAAGGTGCCAACAAGTGAAACAGGAATTTGGATCAGCGACATCATTGGAATTTCACTTCTGACAACACAAGAAATAAAGAATAAAGGGCTACAGGTGGCTGAAATGAATGTCATATGCAGTCTCCCTTCTTAAAATATTCAAAATGCTCATAGCTCAAGGACGTAATTTAAATGTACATTTTAGCCTTCTGCATCACCTTTAAACAAGGCACTGGCATAACACTGCTGCTTCATTTAGACTAGAGAATAATAAAAAAGCTCCTGTATTTCCTGGCACTGGGAGGGAGCGTCTTTGGACATCCAGATTTTGAAGACTGGAAGAGTCTTGCCTTGGGACCATAAATTTCCAGGTGAAAGAAACATGCTTTAAACTCCGCTGCCAAAGAAAATCCAATTATTTTGAATGTGTTTGATAGAAGAACAAATTCTTTTCAAAGCCATTTGGAGGTGGGGGGATTTTCAGCGTAAGTGTGGGCTAGTTGAATTTGCCTTCAAGGTCTTGCTGCTGAAGACTTCTTCTCAGTCTCCAGCGGGAAGGAGAAGGTTGTGACGCAGCTCCCTGATGGTGCACCCTGCTGTGGCAGAGTGGGCCGAACGGAGGGGGCTGAGGCAGAAAAGCACAGCCCAGAGAGCAGTCCTGGATCCAGGAAAGCAGCCAGGACGCTTCAGAGCAACCTGGAGAATGAAAAAGAAAGCAGCACCAGGAAATGAGAGATCCTCAAAAGGATCTCCCCCCAAAAAAATTCAAACGAAGGAGAAGAGGCAGAAGTCAGAAGCTCCTTCTTTCATTGCCGTGTCCTGCGCCGCACATCGAGATGCCCCGTCTGCAGACATGACTGACATCACTGGAGAAGAATGTAAACTTTGATTTAAAAAAAAATACCGCTTGCTGCTGCTCCTCTTTGGCAGCAGATCTCATTTCTTTGGAGTATTTTTATCTGACTACGTATGTATATGCACATATATAAATATTTTGTTAAAAGGAGAAGGATGCTTCTCTCTTTCTTCTCTGCGCTTGCAACAGAGGCTGTGCACGATTCAAAGCGGGCTCCTCCTGAGAACTTCCGCGGGTGCTGCTAGAGGAAGAAGCGAGCCGAATGAAAATTATAAAATAGTAATAATAACGATAAAAATAATGCATAAGCCGAGTGAGAAATGGAGGACTAATTCAAGCTGCGTCCTTTATACCAATAATAAATGACCCAGCGCTGGGGAAAGCAGGTTGCTAAATTAAAACTAATGGAGGAGGTGTGTGTGTCCCCCCCGTCCTCCCCCCCTGTTACTCCACCCCAGCCAAGAGGCTCTAGGCTGGGGGCTCGGGTGTCTTCCCTCCCTCCCTTCAATCTGCCTAGCCAGAGCCCTCTCCCTGCTTGACAGCTACCGCAAGCCCAAACTGACAGCTCTTCAAAATCCGCCGAAGAAACCCAGCATTAATTAAGTCATTGCTGGACTGTAATTTCCTTGAGAAGTAAAAAATTCTCACACAAGAAAAGGTTACAGAGACCTTTTCTGTGTCAAAATTACCATGCTGCATGAATATTAATGCTCTTAATGAAGACAACCTTTGCTTCATCAGGAAGGTTCTGGAGCAGGTGCCAAGCCTGAAGTCTCACTCTGTGGATTTTCTACTCTATGAAAGTCGGCACAATGCAATTTTTCCATTAAAATCAACATTTCCCACATGATCGTGGGGTTTTTTTTTTTTCTTTCCCTTCTTTACAGATAGGTGGAAAGAGGAGGGGGGGTGGAAAAATCCCTCTGCTTTGAAATCAAACATTTAAAGGTTTCATTCAACACATTAATCAGCGCTGAGAGAGAGGAGAGGAGGAGGAGGAGGAGCAGCAGGAGGAGGAGGAGGAGGAGGGGGGGGATCTGCCTTATTTATACAGATCTCGCAGGCGCTTCCATAGATCACAGCCGCGTTCACGCCACGCGCTGCCCCGGGGTGCCGCCGGGCCCATCCTCTCCAGAGAGGCTCGGTGGGACGCCGGGATGGGGACGTCGGAAAGGGGCTGGGGGGGTGGTGCCATCACCGCCACCCTGCTTGGGGACCAGCCTTAAGCCTTGGGGCCCTCGTGTCCCAGAGACCAAGGATGAGCGCCGTGAGGTTCGGCCAGCTGGAAGGGCACGGCCGAAGGGGGTATCGCCAAAAAGAGGTGGCACAGGGAAAGGGGGCCTCCCCCATGGTGGGCAGGGGAGGGGATGGAGAGGCTTGGCCATGAGGCAGCAAGGAGGTGCGTTAGCACCAAGCGATGGAGGAAAGGGCTGTTTCCTTGGCTCCTTCTCAGGGAGGAGAGGGTTTTCGACGGCACTGCGCCAGAGAAATCGCACTGCCTTTGTGCCGCGCCGTTTCACCGGCATTTAGCTTCGAATGAGGAAAGGGAAAGAAATTATTAGGAAAAGTGTGGAGAAACATTGAGGACAGAGTAGAGGCTGCAGCTTCAGAGGGGAAAGAAAAGCAGGTAAAAGCCATCTCTTTCTCCCCCTTCAAAAGGAGAAAATTGTATGAAAACTGCCCATTAATTATGTCTTCTACTTCTACTTATTAGGCATTCATGATCTAATAAAGGCTGTGGCTAACTTATAAAAAAAATCTGATTATTTTCTGTTGGGGCATGCAATGCCCTGTATATATTAAAAAGGTAAGCAATGATATATATTTATGGGTACTGATGTAATAGCTATTAGATTTATAATGCAGAGAAGAAACATAATTTTATTAGAAAGAGCAATAGTTCACAATCCTATTATTGTTTATTGCTGACGTCAGTGCTGAACTATAATAAGAATCATGTAACAACTGGAAATAATAATAAAAATGCCGTTTAGATTTGCAAGAAAGCGGATCCTTTAAAACAAAAATAGGTGTTATAGACCCCAGCCCTGAGCTGGCTGGGGATACCCGGGAACGGCCCTTTGGGTTGCGGCGGTGCTCGGGACACGGGTGAAGGTTTTTGCCTCCGATCCAAAGGCAAATGCCTTCCTGACCCCAAATCTGTCACCAGCCTCACTGCAAACACCTGGGCAAGGCCCGGAGGGGGCAGCCCAGGGCATTCCCATGGACACCCCATGCAGAATGGCCCCAGGGGGATGGACCACTGTGTCCTCCCCTGGACCAGCCTCCTGCTGCGAGTGACACACGGGCACCAAGCCGTCCTCTGGCCTCCTTTACAGTAACCTCAATGATTTATGAACCCTCGCATCCTAAGCCTCAGTAAAAAAAATCGAGCTACTACTAGGCACCTTTCATGGCATGTTTTCTATGAATACATACACATCTACTTAGACTCTCAATCTTTCATCCTAGTTGCCCTAAAAATCTGTTTCCAAGCTGTATCTGGAACTGTCAGCCTTGCTGGGCTCTACTTCTCTATATTACTTTTTTTTTTTTCCCCTTTCTAGCACGGTTTTTTTCCCTTTAGAGCAGTGTTTGCTGACCTTCAGACTCAAGAATTAACTCATTCTCCCGACATCTGTGAATTATTAATGAAGGTGTTTCAGAAAGTTCCTTAGCCACTTCCTTTAAAACTCCTGGGTGCAAATTAATAGAGCTGTTTTTTGGGAAAGCTTAATTTTAGCAGGTGCTGCCTCAGATCTTCCTTTGTTGCAGAGATAAACGTTCTGCTCCCACAGACACGTCAGACGGGATAGATACACCCTCCAGCTTCATTGCAAATAGAGAACAAAAGTGTCTAGTCAACACTTCTGATCTTTCTTTGTTAGTCCTTGCAATGCTGTGAGCTGTCTCTAGCAATGGCCCCACAATTGCTCAGGGGTTTTCTTGCTCCTTTTAGAGTTTTCCGGGATCTTTTATTATCCATCATTCTGCTGGCCACTGATTCTGCACTGATCTCTTTCAGCTTTGTATGTCTGTGTGTGGGTGGAGGGAAGCAGAGGAAAGAAGGGCACAACAGCATCATTTTTTAGCCTCTTTGATCATTTTTTAGCCTCTTTGAACGCTTCCCGATTTTCATTGCGTTTCTTATGGTCAGTTGAGAATCCCACTCGGTCACTGCAAGGGTTGCATTAAGCTTTACACAGCTGACCCTTTCCTTTTAGAACATGTTATAGCCTAAGACGGGGGAGGATAAAAATATTAGGGGAACAGTCTAAACGAGGGGGAGCGCTGTGTCTGGAGGCGATAAAGGTAGGGCTCCCAGTGGCAAAGAAAGAGGTTGCGAGGCTGTGTGGCTGGGGTGGCAACAGTCCCTGCTGAGAAGGAGGTGGAGCAGGGGCCAGGCGAGGGAGGACAACTCTCCTGAGCACATGTCCCTGCTCCCAGGTAGGCTCCAAGTCAAAGAGCACATCTCACTACCAAGAAGCCCCCCGTGGCAATACGCTGGATGGATAACGCTGGCCCTCCAGCAGCCCTTGCCTCCTACACCGGTCCTCCCTCTATCCTGATGCTCACTAGCCCTTCTTTGGGCAAGTCCCTTCCCCCTTCTCATACCAGCTGGTACCTGCTGCTCCCTAGCCCTGCCAAATCCCCCACCCAAAATTCCAAATCCGCCACGTCCACCTCCCGTCAGCCACCATTGGCCCCGTTCTTTCCCAGGAAAGTCAAAAACCTGGTCTGACCACAAGTCTGTGGAAAGAGACGACCACAAGGCTCGCTTTAAAGTACCAATGGGCCCAGCCATAGGTAAGACAAGGTGAAAGTAGGACCCGCAACCAGCCAGTGCTGCGAACTTTGAAGTCTTAATTCGTGACCAGAAACCTGCACTAAAAGCTTCATCTGAGGCACCTCGCTGTGAAGGTGTTAGAAAGGAAGAAAGGTTTGCAAACATTGGCGTAGCCAAAATCACACGCTGAACCGAGCAGGAACAGGATATTTAGTTCCATGACTCCAATAAGTTGTCTGTATAAAACAACGCAGACAGCTGAGATAGATATTCTTATAAATCAGTGGAATTTCCTATTTCCACAGAACGAGGTGATATTGTGTCCTGTAATGATACAAATATTCTCATGGGACATGATATCACACTTAAAATTCTAAATTTTTAAAGGTGTTTCTGTTACTTTATAGCGGCAGAGTGTCTTCAGAATGAACTAGATTTGCTATTCCATCTGAAGAACAAAGAGAAAAATTTATAGAAGATCAAACAAATAAAAATACATTGAGAAAGACAGTAAGTGATGTCAACGCACTAAGAAATTAAAAACTTTGCATTAGTGTCTGAGCTTTTTTGTTGGTACCCAGGTATTATAAATAATAAACTAAACCGAAATTGTACATATTATAAAGCTGCGTTTTTCTGTAGGGGTTCTGGTGACATGTACAAACCACATGAGCTTTACTCCCGTGGCTTCTCCATGTCAGTAATCCCCCTCCATAAAACTAGAGAAGGGAGGCACAGTGGGGAAGGGCGAAACTTGTGCCGAGCCGATTCCATCCTTTGCCTACATTTGTTTCCAAATTGCTTGACAAGCCTTGCCCAGGGCTTTCCAGGAGTCTGCCTTGGGATGATTGAACTTCCGCAGCAGAGAAATTCATCTTGTGAAAAACGCTTGGTTTGGGTCACTGGAACTATTTGGGAAATATTTGGCTGAAAAACAGAGGGGAAAGTCAACTCAAGTGGAAAATCTGAGGTGAAGTTTATTTGTGACTGATGAAGAATGACAATCTATGTTTTGTCTATCAGTTTTTTATTCTTAAGACTATTTGTAATCAGCTCAATTTGGTCTTGAATGATGCTTGCTTTCTTTTTCCAAGCGATTCCACCAGGCAGGGGAGAAAAAAAAAAAGAGAAATTTCATTGCAAAGATCTAATTGTGATAAAATCCATACACTTCTAAATATAACTTTGAAATTAGCCTCTGACTGCGAAATTGCTGTGAAATTATTTTTGTTAGATTTATTTGAAATAGCTCTGGATGCAAACAGGTCTCTGCTTCCCCGGGTTATCTCGGGGAAGGCTGGGGTCTGTACCAGTTGCCAGCACTCTCTCACCCGGCCCAAGCGCTCGCTGCCCTTGGGACACTCAAATGGTGACTCCAAAATGCATCCCCCAGCCCCATGCGTTGTGTTACAGGACATTACCTGAGGTTTTGACCTGGGGAGATGGAAGCTGAGGAGACTTACCACCCGCTGCGCACCTCCAGGGATGGCATTTTAATTTTTCTGTCAAAACGGAGGGGAGTTTTGCTCACAGGGAATCTTTTGGGCTGCCAAACCCAGCAGCGCTGCCTCCCAAACGACGGCGATCCTGCCAGGATCCCTGCAGGAGCCTCACCCCCTCTCCCCGCCACTCCTAATACCTTCATCCCAGAGAGATGAAACGGCAAATCTCGCTCCCAACTCTTGCTTAGAAAATCCCAGGCTTAATCAGGAGGCTTGTTTATGGTACAGCTCCGTGTCTCGCAAGTACTACGGATGCCACTTCGTTGCACCTAAACTGCTTACGAGACAGCACTCTTATCTAATAAGACATAGCACAGCCATACATATTTATTTATATTTGAACTCTTGCCCTCTGTACTATACTGCGGGTCATGCATCTGCTCCAACACCACCTTATTAATTTTCTACTACTCTTCTCCATGGTGGCAACAGTGTTTTGAAGCCTGAAAGGAATATTTTCCTTTTTTTTTTGCTTTGATCTACCTCTTTAACTCTTTATCTGCCGAAAGGAGGGGAGTCTGGGCTTCCCGAGCGCAGTATCGCTGCACTCCTCGTTGGGAATCGGGACACAGCAAGGCTCTCCAGACAATGTCACTTCTCCGCCTGTGTAATACATTACTGTTCTGTTTTGTACCTTGCTAATTAGAAAGCAGGAGAGAAAAAAATATATTTATATATAAAAGAGCTCCCATCTGACAGACTCAAATTACAAAAGTATTCTGATATAAATTATTTAATCAGTGGGGGGAAAAAAGAAAGTCACAGTACTAACTATCATTTCTAGACAGAGTATTAACAACCGTTTCTTTCATTGGCTTCTCGTGTCTTATTTTGCACACCCATCACCAATAAGAAGCTATTGCATGATGCTTACCATAAAATATGACTTTCATCTCTTTGTCTTTGCATTCACTTGCTTCATTTACCTTCCTAATGTATAAAAAGTTTTTAATTTGCCTCCCTCCCTGCCTCTTCTGTCACTAGCACTCTTGAAAACTTCTGGAAGAAAAAAGTAAAGACTTTAATTCATATATGGGACCCCATTCTGCCAGCCAGATCTGCCAGTCTTTGAAATACATTCCATGAACAAGGCATCGTTTGAAGGCGTGATCGCAGCTTTATGGCTAGGTTACAAGCTGGTGATAGGAAACCATCCCGACGAATGTGCTGATCTCCAAATACGCGCCCGCTTTGATGTCCCGCGGTGACGGACGGTCACCGGGAGGCCGAAGGCCTGCTCGGGGCGGCCGTCCCCAGGTGGGAAATGTGCTCAAGGGCCTGAGCTTTGGCCTTGGTGCTCACCTCTGCGCAGAGAACATCTAGCCAGGACCAGCCTCGTGCACCGAGGTTGTGTCCGACCTCAGAGCACGTGTCCAGAGACCCGGCCCTACGTGTCCGGCCTGCTTCGGCGGGTGACTGGGGCCAGGGTCTGTCCCCAGAGCCCTCCTCAAGACAGGTCCACGTCCCCAGCGTGTGGACGGCAGCCTGCAGTGCCAGGTTGTTTCTCCCACCACCCCTCTGAAAGTCAAGCCCAGAAGTTCAACGAGCCCCATCATAAAGCGGCCTTGCACAGCAAGACTTTCACGGGACAGACAGAAATAACTCGGCGTGGCCATGACCTGAACCAACCCAAAGGGTGGAAAGCACAACTTTAAGCCATTAAAAGATCTAGCCTCTTTCCCAAAGACAAGAGGCCTCCAAGGATGTGGCACAAGAGCCCCCTTGTGCAAACGCGCTGCTGCGAGGTCAACAAAGCTGTCCTGCACGAACGCAAGGGGCAACCCCCCCGTAACCACCCATGGGCCAGCAGCAGACCCCAGAGCAAGGTTCCTCAGAAGCACCTGAGACCATGAGCAAAACGTTCTTTAGAAGACCACGACGGGTAACGTGCGCCAAAGCCTGTGTTCACGCATAAACTGTTTGTGCCAAATCTAAAGGCTGCTCTGGGAGGGGTAACCCCAGGGTCCCTCGAGTCAATGCCTGTGTCTGATAAGAGTACAAATGTGTTGTTTTCTGGTCCCTGTGGTAGGTGGATACATTTTGATTGCCTGTTGAGATTACATATAATAAAAAACAGAGAGAGTAAACTGCTTTTCCTTTCACAGTTATGTCATTTTTTAAAAAAATGTATACATTTATATATATTTTTCAGGTTTAAAATCCATACCCTGTTGTTGGATAAGCAGCTGGAGCTGTTGAGATTTTGGTGGAAACCTTCCACTTCTTCCCACAAGCTGCAAGCGCAGGGGGGCCAGACTGTTATTTGGGAAAAAATACTAATAAAAAAATAAGACACGGCTGCAGCATGGCACTCTGGGCAGTGTGAGCACTGCGACATGGCAGGGCTGCTCCCTCTGAAGCTGGGACGATGCTGGTGCCCACTGGCCGGGGGGAGACGACAGCCCAAGCGAGACCACCGGTGCAGCCAGGGGGAACACCCTCGGACGCTTCACCCTGGCCAAACCCCCTTGGGCTGTTTTTTTGGCTCAGCTGTACCCCCAGCACCACCAGGGAGGTGCGGAGCCCTGAGCCTTCCCCGCAGCCCCTGCGCCATCGTTTTCCTCCTTAGACCTGGCCCATCAGGCCAGTCCTTGCAGCATCACCAGGAAGGGGACAGTCCCCAGCAAGTGACAAAGGCTCTGTGCTCAGTTGCTCTTGAAGGGAGGGGAAAGGCCCAAGTTTTTTTTTCCCCAGCAAAGCTCCTGCTAATAGCAGCCTCCTCCTCTGCTCTCCCTCCCTCCTCCTCACCGCCACCAGACGCTAGAAGTATGAAATAAAGCTCATTTTTCTGACATAACACATTAAGATCTTGAAAGTTTATGCCACAGCAATGTAAAATGAATACCTCTTGGCACAACAGAGGCGAAGTGCTGCCTGTTTGTTAACAGGGAGGGAAGTCCACACTCACGTTATCTATCATGCTGCGCAACAGCAACCGCCTGCAACCCAGCCCTCGCCGCTCCCCCCGCCAGCTCCCTCCTCTTGCCCTGGTGGTGAGACAAAAAGACCCGTGTTCAGGGGCAGACAAGGCTCAGGATTTAAGAAGGAGCCTTTTTCGTGTCTTAGGGTGCTGCTCCAGTGGAGCTGTCTCACCCTGAGCCAACATCAGGGGACTCTGGTCGTGCGACCGCCCCAAACCCCTTCAGGGTGCAAGCTGCTCTCTGGCCAAAAGTGGCCTTTGCACTCCTTCGGCGAGGATGGAGAAAAGAAAGGGGAACATCCCACTCGCTGTGCAGACAAATTATCAGTAGCGAAGACCTACAAGCCCTGGATTACTCCGGGCAGGCTGGGAGAAGCCACCTTCCCCCGTGGGAATTGCTACTTGCAGCTTTTAATCACACAAGTGAGATCGGATTGCCAAGCCTGGCGGCAAACACCACTTCTGGGAACCAGAGACCACCAAAATGCAACCCCTGGAAAGGTCTCAGGGTGGTCACTGGAGGAAAGCTCAGCCTTCATCGGCACAGCGCTGTGAGCGGCTTCATTTGTGTGTACAAACACATAGTGCCGGCTACCTGTGTGAGGGTTCTGTTGTCTTGAAGGGTACAACTTGAGAAGTCAGGGCAATATTAAACAGCATTTATTAAACGAGGGAGGGTTTAATCTGCTCTACAGATACTAAATATTTGATTTAGTGGAAGCTTGGAGAAATACAAAAGCAGCACATCTGAATTCTTTGAATTACGTTTTCCCCTGAGGAGAAGGTGGGGCCACCTAATGCTAACAGCTGAAAAGCGAGGATCCCTTCAAACCCAACACATTAGAGATGAGGGAGGAAGAGGGGTTGTTTTCTTTAAGAAAGCTTTCAATCCACATCCTCCAGGGCAGGGTGAGCAATACCCCTTAACCAGGTGCCTGATTGACTGGGTAAGCATTGAAATGAACAGTCACTTGGAAAAATTAGGGAAAACAAGTAAAAAAGTCTTCCTGTCAAAAGAAAGCATTTGTGAGCACAACGAGAGGAAGCCCCTGAGTCATAAATAAGCGAGGAAGGGTATGAAGTGCACTTGTTCTCTCACCTCGCCCACCTCAAGGCAGCCGCTTTGGATCACTTTGATCACCAGGCAAGGTACAGGGCCCGGTGGATTTTGGTCTGGTCCGCTCTGGGTGCTCCCGCGTTGTGTACAGAACTTGTACTGATCGAGTTAAACCAGTGGACACTTACTGTGGCTGAAGAATGATGTGCTTTGCTCCAGCCCGACACCGGTGCTAATTAATTTAGAGCAAACAGAAATAAAAATGGTACAAAGTACAGTAAAAGTATCCAGCTTGCAGTGATTTAACTACATCAGTTCGTGCTCAGCTAAAACCAGTGCAACTCAGCACACAGATAAATACCGAGGGAAACTGATTAAATGTCCAAACAAAGAAATAAACACATGAAATCTGTTGGACAGTAAAGAGGGTCCATTGTAAGATTGACGATACTGCCCCAGCAGATTTGCTTTTTCTCTTTCTTTTTCCACTGATTTTGTAGTGGTTTGGTTTTGGCATGGTGCTGCTCGGTATTCCCACCTCAACCTCTCCACTCGACAGAAAAGTCTGGAGTATTTCCTCGCCCTTTTCTCCAGGCACCGCCACTCCTTTCTCTGCATCAGCTGGTACCACCTGCTCAGAAGCAAGCAGATCTTAGAGGAAAAAGCAAACACCCCATGGGCTAACTTGTTTGTTTGTTTATAACACTCTGCCAAGCACATCTTGAAAAGCAGGGTGGATTTCTTTTTAAAAATGGCTTTAGAGCCAAGACCCTCCAAGATTTCCACAGGGTTGAGTCAAACCGCATCTGACTTCCATCCAGCTTTTGGGAACGCAGCTGCCTGCTCTGAAAACACAGGGATTTAAGCGGTGTGCCATGCAGGCAGCTGCTAAACCACCAAGGTATGCAATGTGGGTTAAGAGATGGGAGCGAGAGCGACCTAGGACAGCTGGAACCATCACTGGCCCTGCATGACTTACTCTGTTCATGAAGCCATATTGCACAGGCTACGCTTATTCTATGTGTGCAGCTCTTCAGCGATGACAGCAGGAGTTTTGCATGTGCAGAGACCATGGCATTCACTGGCAATCCACAGAAGTACTTTTTTTGGTTTTATGTGGTATGGAAAAAAACTCTTCTTAGGAAAACAGATAATATCAGTGCCTGAGGCCTTTGCCCTAGGTGTCTCAAAGGGAAAGGCACTTAAAAAATGTGCAAAGCAGCAGCCCAAACCTCCCACAGTGCTGAAAAGACGACTAAATAGTCTTAGGGAATTCTTGGATTTATTCCAGTTTCTCCAGAAACACTTACTAAACCCACTTCCACATTTTCGGGCACTGGTTCTGGGAACTCAGCATTTAGGTACTGTGAATGAAAACAGCATGGTCAGCTGGACCACCTTACATGAACATTAATCTCCATTCACTGGATCTGAATCTATTTTCCCTGTGAAAAAACCTGAAGCAGCTCCACAGGAGCTGTTTGGAGTCACACTGCTGTAAAGCCAGAGGAGACTCCAGCCTTTAAGATGCACTTCACTTCGCAAAGCATGTGCTATTAATTAACCATGAGAAACGGCTGCTCATTTACTTTTCAGCTACATGAAGATTAAATGTTTCTTAACTCAGCATCAGCCTCAGCTGTCCTTCTTCAAACTTGCTCCATGAGGCCAGGGGAAACAGTGGGTGAGCATGGGCAGCACAAACCACTGGAGACAACTGAGCCATGCTGAAGACAGCTGAAATTTTAGGAGAAACAAGCCGTACATCCAAGGAAGAAAACCCATGATCAAATCCAAGCAGGTCATCTTCAAAGAGGATTCTTGAAAAGTGAACTGGGTTATTATTTACATCAATCAGCAGCCCAGCAGAGGCACCCGTAGGTGGTGAGGATTTAGGTAGCTGCAGACCACAGGGATTCTGATTTTCCGCTCCGCTGCTTGTCCACCCTTCAGGCCAATGTGACTTTCTGTCATGGTTTCTTGTCTGTCATCTTTACGTACATCTCTGAAATGCTGAGAATGATACTGGAGCATTTTGGGAAATGCAAACAAGAGACATGATGTGCAGTATGTCATAAAAGCCTCGTGTATCCTGGATATGCTACTTCTAAGAAAAAGGTTTTTTTTTCTTGGAACCACCCTAGAATTGATGCCAACACCACAAGTGAGGCCTTGTGTGGTTTGGAAGCCATAAAGACGCTCAACCACCAGACTGGCCCAATTCCTCCTGTTCTTTGCTTTTGGTCTAGTAAATTGAAAGGCCACCACAGATGTTACTACCACAAATATTCATGTTCTACCCAGAAATGGAACCTTTTTTACTTGATGATTTCTGCAAATGAGCATGGCTTTTCACAAGGAAGATGGGGTACATCAGCCTTCTGGGAAAGGTTACCAGCTTTTCCAAAATGGGCCCCAGTGAAAATTTGCTGTTTTCCTATTAAAATAGCTCCCTCTTTTTTTCTTTTTAAAAAAATAGCAACATTTTTCAGGTTTTACTAAACCTTTCCATCAGGCTTGTATTCCTTCAGGTAAGGCTATTTCCTGCTTGCTTAAACTATTCTTAGATGTTTACTTTATCTATATTTCCTGTGTTATCCCAATGCCTCACCAGGCCCTTGTGGCTCCCACCAGAGCTAGTGGAAGTCACCCTCCAATTGCCTAACCAGGCAGTGTCCCAAATCATCAGGTGAAAAAGGCCACATTATCTCCCTCAGATACTGTGCAGCTCTTCTCTTCAGTTGCTTAACTCAACTGTCTGTGGCAGAATTTGGATTTAAATGTAGAAAAGCAGAAAACACGCAGCTATGGAAAAAGAGAGGCCCATGGGGACCAATGTAGTATCTCTGAGAAGAGTTAAAAAAATTATCTTGAATCTTGAGCAACTTCCAAGGCAAGGAGCAAGGCTGTTCTTACATGGGATGCCCCTGGTTTGAGTCTTCATTTCTGAGCTGCTTCTGCAAGCTAAGCTTAGGCTCGTCTACAGCATCGAAGAGGCAATGTGACTGCATGTCCTAGCAAGGACAGTGGCTGGAGGTTGTAACTTCTGTAAGTAACACGTACAACAGAAGTCTGGAGGCCCAGAAACCTTTAGATAAGCCCTTAAAGCAACCTGCTTTAACAATGCTTCGCCTGATACCAGAAAACCTGTCTAACTTTGTGTGCTTGCTGTACATGGTGAAGAGTTTACACAATTTATGCCTCAGGAAATAAACTGGGCTGCTCACAATCTCTTGGAATCAGGCTAGTGGCAATCAGTTGTCAAAATCCCATGAAATCCATAACTATGTGCTGGGAGAAACCTCCACAGCCCTGCATGAAAAGCTACAATTGGTTTTAAGAACTGCTCCCAAAATTTGAGTGTTTTCCATTGCTATTGGCTTTGGTGGGAAACAAGGGTGTTCATTATCTGTGGAAAGGAAGTCATCCAGCTCTGCAAATAGCTAGAGCTCCTGCAAGAAGAGAGAGTTGCTCAAAGGGTAAGATGACCAGTTTATTCCAAATCATTGTGTTTTGGGTCTGCTTTTTGGTTTTGACTTTCTGAATGAGTACAAAAACTCATCTCTGAAAAATGTCTACCACAAAATGAACAAAACTCATAACAATTCTAATCCTGTTTAACGTGCGCACCAGAGGGTGCTGTGCTGTGGGTCTGAACAGGACTATTAGCCACTCCAAACTACATTTAGATTGCCAATAAAAAATAAAAGGCAAAATGCCTTAATGTAGATTCCTGCCTCCCTTTAAAAGGAAAAACATCATCGTTCTAAACTGTAGCTAAGCAAAAGGGGGGGGAAGAAAGTGAATTATGTGATATGGTGTTTTTATGTCTATTTATATGTCTAAATAAAGGTTTAGAGAGTCACTGTGGAGAACAGAAAATTTTTATTTTAAAAGCTGCAGTTTAAGAGTTTTTGCGTGTAAAAATCTTCCCTTAGGTTTGTAACTTAAACACTGCCCATCTGCTCTTTCCTCCCTTGTCTGCATTTACAGTAAATCTGAGATTTCCTTTCTCAAAAAATACATTTTTAAAAATGTACAGATTTGGTCAACAGTGTCTGTAGAGATACAAAGAAATCTAATTTAAGGTACCAGTATCTAAAATGATGGTCTCCCTTTGGTGGACACTAGAGGCAGGAAGTTTTCCGCTCCAGTCTCAGTGTTGGCTTCAGGTTCCCCCTCAAGAGTTTCTAGAAGAGGGGGTGACATGGGGGCTTGAACCCTAATTAGGCAGGGTACTCATTTTCCAGATTTTACAGAGAGAAAAGCAAGACAGAATCATAGAATCATCAGGTTGGAATACACCTCTAAGATCATCTAGTCCAACACCACCATGCCCACTAAACCATGTCTACCAGCACTACATCAACATGTTTTTTGAACTTCTCTAGGGATGTTTGACCACTCTTTTGGTAAAGACATTTTTCCTGATCTAATCTAAACCTTTCCTGGCACAACTTGAGGCCATTTCCTCTTGTCCTATCGCTTGTTACCTGGGAGAAGAGACCAACCCCCACCTCACTGCAGGTAGTTGTAGGGAGCCATAAGGTCTCCCCTCAGCCTCCTCTTCTCCAGACTAAACACCCCCAGTTCCCTCAGCCGCTCCTCACAGACCTGTTCTCCAGACCCCTCCCCAGCTCCGTTGCCCTTCTCTGGACACGCTCCAGCACCTCAATGTCCTCCTTGCAGTGAGGGCCCCAAAACTGCACCCACCATTCAAGGCGTGGCCTCACCAGTGCCCAGTCCAGGGGCACAATCACCTCCCTGCTCCTGCTGGCAACCCTGGGATGAGGACCAGAATCCCCTGAAGCCAGCAGGAAGATCCCCGATGCCTACACAGCCAGCCATGCAGTGGAGCAGCAAGACCCTCTGCTCCACCTTCTCCCATTAGCTCATCTCCAAACCAGGTGTCCTGCTCACAGTCACCACAGCTGAAGAGCAATGCCAGTCCCCCGGCACACACGGTGTGACACAGAGCTCATTAGTTCATGAGTATAATAAGACTTTTTTTTATTAATATAGTCTCACTGTGTGAAAGAGGCTTCAGGTCACGGTTTTGAATTAAATTCAGAGTAACTGCACTGAAGACAATTCATTTTTTTTCCTGGTGGAAAACCAGGTAGAAATGATAATCAGGCCCCTCTGTTCTATCCCTGAGAGGAAGGGTGGCTTATAAAACATCACCTCTGGGTGTATTACTGGGGTCTAGCCATGCCCTGTTTCCTGTGCAGAGGCAGAAGTGGCTTACACTTTAAGGATAACCTGTAAGGAAGGGAGGCAAAGGCAGAATACTTCACCACCTCCCAACTTATATTCCTGTCTCTGACTCCCATTATTAATGAACTCATTCACTTTCATAAAAACAACTACACAAGTGCTTCTAACCATATCTATAAAACTATTTAATGCTCTTTTCGAAACAAGGCATCTTACAGCCATAGTAATTGCAGTTTTACTAGACCTTTAAATGAGAAGCAGCTACTTATTAAGTTTTGATATGGTGAGCTGATTAGACAAGTTAAACATAAAGGCACAATTTATGCATACTGCATAACCACATGTGCATGTAGTGCAGTTCTTACATCGGTGTTTGGCACTCACTGCAATAGGAAATCCTGCTACGTACACAATTTTATGCCACTTACAGGTTACAAGTAGTAAAGCGAAAAATGCTGGATTTTACAGGAAAATAATATTCATAAATCTCCAGCAGTGAATTACAGTATAACTCAGAGCTGTCTTTGTTTTGCTGCCGCTATGAATTCAATTCTGTTGCCAGTGCAGAAACAATAAACACAAAGACCAAAGTGGAAACCACTCCCCTCGCATTTGGCAAGTGCTTATATCCAATTTACAGCTGGACTCTGAAAACAGCTTCTGAAACAGTACTAACAAAGAAATTCCCACAGATAATTTTTTTTTCCCCTAGCAAAATGAGCAGTCCATCCTTTACAAGCTAAAGAAGTCTTCTCATGCCCTACCTGGTTTTCCCAGTTCCTCTGTCTCTGCTCTGTACCACTCTCAACGTGAATCATATTTATTTGCCTTTTGTCTTATTAGGCAACTCGCTCAGTGCCTTGTGCATTAACTCCCCACGGAGTTCTCACAAGGGAGACGCTATGCTGCCTAAACCGTCCTCTGAACTTAATTCTTCTGGTGTAACCGGGCATTATGATATTTTTTATGTTGATTTGGTTATCATTATGTGCCAAAATCAGGATCAGTGAGTGCTCTGCTCTGTTACAGTACAGTAATTGTTACTTTGAGTACGTAGGCTCTTACCAGCACTGACATCAGCACAATGATCTCAGGGAACTCAAATTGATTCATTTGTTGAGATGCATCACCCACATGTAAAACAGTCAGTACAACCTACTTTTTTTTCTGATCTCAGTTCATTACAAAATAAGACACATCAAGAGCAAAGTCAGCATATTCTTCCATTGGGTCATAGTTGTGTGGCACATATTACATGGTGGCATTGAGCTGCTGCATGGAGGGTTGACACAAACATCTTTATACCTGGATTTAAAAGCAACTCAGAAACTGATTCAACAAAGACCTCACACACACAAAACATTAGGAACCCGAGTAGCACCAGCATGGACTGCTCATGTGCTTAAGTACGTTGCTGATTCAGGGCCACAATGAGTGGAAGAGTCAGGAAATATGTGAGAAAAAAATATTTATCAAAGGTTAATCATATATTCTGCCTCTGGCATAAGAGGATTACCACAGGAAACTGGAAGGAATTTGTTTCTCCCTGTGCAGCGTTGCATAGACAGCAATTTCCTTCTAGTGCCACGAGCCTTGGTTAGTATAGGCACCACATATAGGATGGGGCCAACTCATTGTCTTATCTGGCATGACAAGCCTCACCTGTGGTTGATGAGTATGAGTGTGATGGTACAACTAAGCTGTTCCACCTCACCGTCACAACACCACCTGGCTTAAAGGGAGCTATTTTCAGCTTACACTGATACAAGCAAGAACAGAACAAGGCCTTAATTGTGCTTAAACACCTGAACCAATTGTGGTTTTCAGCCTCCTTCAAAGTTTCCAGTGGAGGCTCAGGACCTATACAGTGAATTTAAGTCTCCTGACAACTGGTTTGCTTTTCTCCCACACCTTCTGAAGACTCTATGGAAGTAATTTGCAAACCCCAGATGTCCATGGATTGAGGTTGGAAGATTTGTGCTTTTAAGGGATGAGCAAGCCTCTAGAAAGAGCAAGTGAGCTGTCAGGAGTTCATGTGGACAATAAAGACTTTGATTATCTTTATTATAAATATTTCAAATAATATGCCAGCACAAGAAAATTCCTTTTGAACAGAAAACAGGAGCTACTATCTTGAAATAAGATTTTCACAAACTGTAAAGTTCCAATATGCACAAGAGAAATGGTTGTGTTTTCTTTAAATATGATATGCTGGGTATTGCCTGGCATTTCGCTACTTGCAAATTTCTCAGAATTACAGATTGTAATAGCAAAATGTACCAGAGTGATACTTTGAAGGCAAGCATATACGTTTCTTTATTTCTTAGGTCCAACATGGTCACAATTTTTATAGTCTTCCACTTACTAGTTTATATTGGAACACAGAAGTGTCTATAAAACCCAAACACAATCAAATAGAATATGAAATAAACAAGATAACCCATTATAAATATGATAAATGCATCTCTTTGAATCATATCATTTATTCATGACTTTCTAGTTAGCTCAATAAGCTCCTTAATTACTGTAAGCTGAAGCCCAGGTGAATCAGAGGGACTGATGGAAGATCTCTTTCCATCTGCATTCAGCTCGGTGCTCTTCAGACACAGAGAGCTTTGGTGATCAGAAGAGGCTCCACAAATATCCAACAGAAATTAAAGTTACTCATAGGGGACTGGCCTGCTGGGAACCCCAAGGCATCAAAATTCTCACTCTCTTCTACCTTGTTTACTTGAGTGTGGTTAGACAGCATGCCACTCCTAGGGGGATGGCAGCTGGAAATAACCCTTCCACCTACTACTGCTGTGACCCATTCTGCCTGATCCCACCCCTGAAGCCTACTTAGAAATTAGAAGTCCCATGGACTCAACTTCTGTCACACCCAGAACCTAAGATATTTGTCCTCCAAGGAATATCTTGCTCTCTAACTGATTTTCAGGTTCATTTACAGTTGTCAATACCAGCATGATTTAGCATTTATCTGCTTGCAATTTTTTGTTTCCTCCACTTCATTTTGATGGCAGGTGCTCTCTTAAGACTGTCCCACTAACATAGCATTTTGGGCCTGGATAAGATAATCTTTCTTACAGGTTTTGGGGTTTTTTTTTGTAGATTCACCAGCAATACCCAGAACATTTCTCAACCACCTCCTCACCCAAGTGCTTTTATTGGTTGATGAAAACACACATAGGGGAAGTGGCCTGATAAAATCTCCCGGGATCGACCTCCACATACAAATCATACCTATTGTATTAAAAAATAGTCTATGCAGTCAGAGGTGGTCACATCAGCTCATTTTATAGAGAGGTATGCCTGCTGGTACACCATTGTCTACTTTTAGCCTGTACCTGAGGACAGACTGTAACAGTCACTCTATCACCCAACAACCCCTCACCAGCCAGGGAGGGGGAAAAGAGAGCAAGCCCACGGATAAAAGAGAAACCCATTTAACGAAACCAATACCAACAGACACAAACACAGAGTTATACTCAGCCAACTGACTATCCAGCCATCACAACGAACCAGAGAGCAGTCCTCAAGAGAAGCCAGAGAAGGAGCAGCAGGAACACCAGAAGAGATTCTCTCTCCTTAGCAAACCTTTCCCCTTTATAAAGACCATGACATGATGGGACGGGCTACACCTGTAGCTCGCTCAGGGCAGCTGCCCTGGTTGTCTCCAAACTGCTGGCGTGGTGGGCTGTGATTCTGTCACAGGTGTAGGTACTTATTTCTATAACTTGAACTTCAGTAAATATGTTCACTGGATTTCCCGTGGTCTGTGTGCAAAAAGGGTCCCCCTGTGGTGGCTAACATCATCAGACAATTATCAAATTATGCTGGGAAGGCCTTGGTCTTCAGTAAAAATAGCAGTTTTTCAGGGGAGGCTAGGCTGGAGGGGTTTGCTTCAGCAGGAGGACAGAATGGGATGATGGCAAAACATCGCTTATGAACACCTCTGTGGACACCCATTCTGTGCGTGGCTGCGACGGTTTAAAGTTTCCCTCATTTCAGGGGGTTGGCCTTACAAAGTGATCACAGAAAGATAAGAGAGGAAGTAATTTTCAAAACCAACAGAGGCTTAAACATAAACCAACAGAGAAATAATGATGTATTGCATTGTCTCTGATTGGATGGAGAGTTTTCTTCCACCCCTCAAGGCAGAACTGTAAATACAGGAGCAGTCAGTTCCCAACATCTCTAAAGATTATCCAGCAGACTGGGATAATCTGATTATTAAAAAGACCTAACCAGACCTCTCATTATAGCCTAAGGGAACACTGGAGCTTGTAGGTCTCCCAGTGATGCTGGACTGTCCCCATGGATTTCCTAGCGTGGTCCATTTGTGGCTGGCTAAACCTCTTTAGGGATTCAGTAGTTATCCTAACCCAGCAAATCATCGTTTCCAACAAACACAGTTTCAAAATTGCCCTCCCAGCTTGCTTGAAATCTGTGCATATAATTCTGCTCTGCTTCTGAGCTGGCTTTCTTTTTACCCTTTAGCCAGCCACCCTTTCCAAAATCAGAAGTTACTCTGAAGAGAAGCACGCTCGGATCAGGCACTCCGACTCCAGGCGCACCCATGCGCACGTACGTATAAAACTCGGGTACACTTTACAGCAAGTAACAAACTGTGGATAGGGGAAATATTTTTTTGATGGAAGCCAAGCTTGATGAAAGGAGTGCACACTGTCGTGCCTGAAAGTATGGTATTAATAATTAAGTCATGCAATCATTACCTCAGGATATTATTTCTTAAATATCTCTTGCAAAGGCAATACGATTACATATGAATTATATCAATTTTCTACCAACAAAAAAAATCCTCAGAAATAGGAATTGAATTACACTGTCCAATTTGCTGTAAAGTTCACTGTACGTGAAGAAATTAATCAAGGCTACCACCACCCATTTTTATGGGAACATAAAATGATGTGAACTTCCATTTTTAATAAAGATGCATAGCTCTTTTATGAAGACTGACTAATAACACTGTAATGAACTGAAAAGCTACTGATACATTAAGAATGAAAATTTTGAGGGATGTGTTTACTGAGTCTCCTGTTTCAAGCCAGGCAATACTTCCATTTGAATCTGCTATAGATAAAGGAAAAATCCGAACAATAAAGTTGATGTGAACTCTGTGTGAATTCATCTCCCACCCGTACAAATGGCCAGCGACATTCTTTTTATCTAGCTGCTTCCACCTCACTGAGCCCGCAGACGGATGTGTTCTTCGTTCCCCAGCAGTTTGAGACCCCGTGCAGACGTCCCTCTGTTGCCACAAATGCCCAAGAGTGGCTATTTCCAACCTGACTCAAAGGGCTACAAGGCAACGAAGGAATTGTCTCAGGCCCCAAATTCTGGAGGGTTCTGAGCAGCAGCGTGCCCACGTGTTCTCTGCGCAGGGTAAAGGCTTTTAATGGGGAAGGCTGTCCTTCCTTCCCCCAAAAGAACGTTAATTAATTAAAGTCATTGGATATGAATCGAATAATCAGGCAGTAAGATAATTTAATTTGACTGTATTCACATAGTTTTTGCTCTTTTTTTTTTTTTTTTTTAATAGTCTAAGGAGTGATGCAGTTGTTTGGAATATTTGCTTAAAGAGTGGAAAGCAATGTGGGAATATCTCAATCACAGCAGAGAGTTCTCAGAGTGCTGTTTATCCGACCTGGATCTAAGTGCTGCTCTCCTTTCTTCTGGACAACTGAATGGAAACAGAGGCAAAGTCTGGGGTCAGGCAAATTTTTGTGGGTTTTTTTCGTTCCTCTGAACAGTCACTCAGCCACTTTGCTCACCAGGTGTTTTCTCATTGCTCACAAATAACTCTGCCTAGATTGGAAACTATCAGAAGTTTGCTTAGTTGCTAGAATTCATCTGGAGGAAATCTTCAAGGCCTTTTATCGCGGGTGGTCCTTTGCTTTGCTGCTTCTTAACCCTCAGTCTAGTTAATATTTTTTCCAAAAAAAACCACGTCTAAGAGCAATGTTTCATAACTGCGAGAGGTAAAGTGCTAACGAATAATAGAATTGCTAGTAATAGACAAAGGTGGACTTCTTGATTATATTTACTAAATAATCTTAATCATTAGCATTTGATATGATGCTCAGAGGCACCATATCATGAGTCAGGGAATTGAGTTGTTTACTTGTCTTTCCCGGCTCTGTGAATCTAAACATCAATCAAACGCTAGAAAATTGTTTAGCTAGAACAGTGATTACTCACTTCATCCTCTCTTTCGGACCACTTCTTCAGAGGAAGAATATTTCAGGAGTATCCTCTTCTCCTTTCTTGCCCCTACCTGCAACTGCCTCATTCTAAAAATGTCCTTTCTGTAGATCCTAAGAGGGAGCACATGCCTCATCTTAAGACCACTAAGCTACAGAGAAGGCAACAAGAGAGAAATACAATATTCCAGCTGGATAATCACCAAGCACTCTGATTCACTTAGTCTAATGTTCCCAGTCAGATCCTGGCAATGAAATAAGCATGTAGGAGGATGCAAACAGCTTACTTTTAATTAAAACAACAAGAAGGTCCAAGCCATGGACCTCAGATTGGAGATCCTCTTTTTTTTTTTTTTTTTTCATGAGGAAGAATATCTGATCAAATCTTGCTCCGAACTTGTCCTTTGGGTTTTTAGTCTGATTTGAATTCAAAGGCACAAGGACCCGTTTGGCCCCTTCTAAAAAAACCTACTCTGCAAATGCTCACCATGTTGTCAATCCAGACCCATCTTCGAAACTCCTCAGGTCTGGATTTGTTCTAGGGCTTAATAACATTGTCCCAGCCCACCTCTGGGACAACATCTGTCTCAGTCTTCTTTCCTACATTATTCCTATTATCACTTAGGCAGTTTTAAAGGTCTGACCTTAGGTCAAGGTTCCACCATCTCAAGACCTGGACATTTTGGGATATCCCAAGCACAAAAGGTTCCTTTTTCCTGGTAGGGAACAACAGACCCTGTAAACAGTGTTGGCAGAATTTGGGGTCTGCGATGAGGAGACAATTAATTATTGTTATTATAATAATCATCATTTTGGGGTCTCCTGTATCAGCATTAAGGCTCTGCAGGTGCTGAACAGCATTGCTGTACAGAACCTCGGTGGCAGCTGGCACCAGCTGGAATCCCATTTCCTGCTCACCAGAGCTTCAAAGTATGTCATTACATGTAGAGAAAAGAGGGAGGAATGTTGTTTATCTTTTAATTTCTCTTAAAATCTTCTGCATTTGTCTACAATGCACCATTGACAAAACTACTACTGATTTAAATAAGAAACAAGCAAACAAAATTAAACAGGCTAAAATCACGCCTACATGTGTATAGAAGCACTTATGGGATTGGCCCATATATTAAAAGGTCTTTTTTTCTTTCTGTTGAGCTGGGAGTGAAATATTTTTAAAGGCTTGTGTTGTAAACAGAAAATCCATGATTTAAATTAATGATTTATTCCTTTAAAGGCAGGGTGGAATCTATCACTGGCACGGTAAGATGCCCATTGTCTTCTATCTGCATATAGCCATGTAACTGTGCAATATCTGGCAGTGAATATGAAAAAAAAAATCAATTTTGCCTGGTTTCAAGCATATCTCCTGAGTCTGAGATATGTCTCACTTGTTTTTCAAATACTGCTACAAGTAATTTAAACTCTGTGTTCAGAGAAAGAACTTGTCTCTGTGTGGGTGCACACATCTGTATTACCTGATTGGCATTAATTTTTACCTATTTCAAACAGAAAGACTGCAGTTCTCCTCCGGCATTTTCTTTTTTTTCCAGAGGAAACGATCATTAAGAGACTCCCACATCCAAAGCCCAAGAAAGTCAATGTACAGTCTCAAACTGTGGCGAAGGATCACACTCCAAGGCCCAAATCCTTGAAGGGTTTCAAGGTCCAGCTTGCCCTGAAGATTTGGGAAGACCTGAAAGTCTGGATATTAACACTGAAGTCCTCAGTTCTGCATGCACGATGATTTTATATCTTTCCAAGAACCTACCAAAAGCCACCACCAAGTGCTGGCCTGGATCGATCTTATATCTGACGTAGATTTATATTTTCTGTGCTCCTACAAAGCCGGAGTGATATACAAGTTACAAGGTCACAGAACAGCTCAGGCTGGAAAGCTCTGCTGGAGACCATCTACTCCACCCCCTTGCTCAAGCAGGGTCAGCTACAGGAGGCTACTCCGGGTCACGTCCACTTGGGTTTTGAGCATCTCCAAGGATGCAGACTCCACAACCTCTCTTGGCAACCTCTGCCACTGTTTGGTCACCCTCACAGAACAAAAAATAACATGTTTTTTCTTGCGTTTAGGTGGAATTTTCTGTATTTCAGTTTGTCCCATTGCCTCCTGTCCCTTTGCTGGGCACCACTGAGGCAAGCCTGGCTTTACCTGCTTTAATCCCCAGCTCTCTCAGCCTCTACTCACATGCCAGATGCTTTGAGCCTTGGTCACCTTAGTGACCCTTCACTGCACACTGTATGTCCCTGTCTCTCTTGGACTGGAGAGCCCAGGACTGGACACAACGCTCCAGATGATGTCTTCTCACTGGTGCTCAGCAGAGGGAAAGAAACCTGCTGGCAAACCCCTTCAAACCTGCTGGCAAAGCTTTCCCTGATGCATCCCAGGACGCTGTTGGCCCTCTTTGCTGCAAGAGCACATTGCTGGCTCATAGTCAGCTTGTTCCCCAGGGCCTCTTAGCCCTTTTCTGCCAAGCTGCTTTCTAGATGGTCAGCCCCCAGGGTGTACCAGTGCATGGGGTTGTTCCTCCCCTGCTGCAGGACTTGGCTTTTCCCTTTGTTGAACTTTGTGGGCTTCCTGTTGGCCTGTTTCTCCAGTCTGTTGAGGTTCCTCTGAATGACAGCACAACCATTCAGTCAACCAGTTCTCCTAGCTGCGTGTCATCTGTGAGTTTGCTGAGGGGGCACTCTGTCCCATCATCCAGGTCATTAATGAAGAGGTTAAACAGTGCTGGACCCAGTATCAGCCCTGGGGCTGGCTAGTGACCTGCTTCAAGACTCCAAGCTGCTGATCACAAGAGCAGCTTTTGAGCCCAACGCTTCAGCCAGTTCTCAGTTCACCTCACTGTCTCTCACATTTAGCCCATACTCCACCAGGTTGTCTGTGAGGATGTTCACTAGAGACAGTGTCACAAGCCTTACTAGCGATAAGCCACATCTATTGCTCTCCCCTCACCCACCAAGCCTGTCATCTCATCATGGAAGGCTATCATGTTGGTCAGACATAATTTCCCTTTGATAAATCTGTGCTGACTGCTCCTGATCACCTTTGTGTCTTTCAAGTGTCTGGAAATGGTTTCCAGGATTAGCTGCTCCACCACCTTCCCAAGACTGAGGTGAGGCTGGCCTGCCTGCAGTCGCCTGGATCCTTCTTGCCCTTCTTGAAGACACGAGTGACATTTGCTCTCTTCCAGTGCTCAGGAACCTCCTCCAATCACCATGACCTTTCAGAGATAATCAAGAGCCGCCTCGCAAAGACATCAGGCAACTCTTTGGTGCATCCCACCAGGGCCCACGGACCTGTGCCTCTCCAGTTTGTTTAAATGTTCCCTAAACTACACCGAGGGTAAGCTTTCCTTGTTCCAGACCTGCCTGGTAAAGACCGAGGTGAAGAAGACATTGAGCACCGTGACTTTTTCCATGTTCCTTGTTACCAGGGCCCCATCCCATTCAGCAGCAGGTCCCCAGTTCCCCCAGTATCTCCCTAACAGCTGGTATGCCCTGTGCCATGGCACGGTACTTCTTCCAGCTACCTATAACAAACCAACAGGACACGACAGAAGCCGGGGCTGGGCTCCGTGCTACCTTTCTGCACAACGGTGCGTGCGAAGGTGCACCAGGAGCTGCAGAGGTTGCCTTTGGAAGTCCAGCTGCGAATTTAATTTTAAGCCATATGAGCTCCAGCTTAATGAAACTGTATTTTCTCCTCTCCAACAGATACTTTACCTTTCCCTTTGTCTGCCCTGTTGCTTACCCTAAACCCAGCTTGCTCGGATGGGATGGGTCCTCAGCCAGTCAGCCATTCCCTCAGGCGGGGTGAGCTTCTGTTGCTCCATTTTTGGCAAAATCTGCAGCACAGATTTCTAAATGTCTTGTATTTATTTTATTGCATTTTTTTTTGTGTCTGTGCACGAAACCTTATGTTTGGTGGGTAAACAGTGGGTAAACATTTTTCATAGAGACTTTTTATTTTTTAATAAACAGAGTAATATTCTCAAATAGCTCCTTTCTTACTCCGCTTCATAATATCATGTGGAAATAGATGGTCTGTTTCAACATCGGGGAACTGGAGGGATAAGAATAGAGACAGCAGTGTGGAAGCAATGGGTCCCTCTTCTGCCCATATGGTTCAGGTTTGCATTTTGGCTGGCACGATAATGTGATTGCTGGCAGATCGAATGTTTAGTCTCCAGAGCAAATAGCAGCCAATGAGTTGGGGTGTAATGTACATGTGGAGATGTTCATAATATTCCACACAGGCTGAACCTACAGCAGGAGCGAATTCAGCTGCAGTGAAAACAGAGATGCCGCATGAATCCTTCTGTCAGCACAGCAATGGCATTTCCAGGCTTTTGCATTTGGGAAGGGGAGGAATGTGCCTCTGGGGATGGAGAATGCCACCACTCTCGGATTCTCCTGTGGCAGGAATTTCTGACTTGCCGCATAGAAGGTGATGTATTCTGATGAGCCTGGAAGTTACATTTCATCACTGCTTTATCACCCGATGAATCATTACAGCAGATGAATGTTAATTGTAGCTAAACAAATGGGCATGTCCTCTCTACCCCCAGACAGCTGCCACCGCTGTAAGACATTAGGCAGAGAGTGCAAAGAGCTCCTGGATGGAAGGGAAGCGCTGCCCGTACCCCTGGAGCTGCCTATCTGCGGTCTAATGAAACGCCAGGTGTGGAAGAGTGTTTGGATCGGAGCAATTTCCATTTGCTCCGCGGTTCTGCACCGCTCTGGGGACACGCAGTTTCCTCCCCAAGTGGGTGGTTGCTCCCAGGCAGGAAGGTCTGCGTGGGCCCAGGGTTGGCTTAGTCGTGTACTGGTGTCCCAGGGGCTGAGAGGATAGCTGGGATGGCCGGGGAAGGTGCCGCTGGGATGGGGTGAGAGGCTGCTGAACCTGCACGTGAGGGCAGAACAGCGCCGGGTCCTTGGGGACCGGCAGTCCTTGGTTCAAGGGTTCTTTGTCCAGGGAAAATAAAATGATGGGGCAGACTGGGCTGTTTTCTTCTAGCAGTTGCCCCTCTTGGCTGACCTAGCCACAAATCTTCCGTAGCTAAGCCACGGAGGCCTGGGTTGTCTGACACGTAGTGACTTGAATTCTCCTGCTGCCATTAGAGGAACTGAAGCAAAGTGTGTTGACTAGGTACCCTGTTTCACCTAGTTCATGTCTCCCCTCAACAGGAAGCACCTGGTAGGCAGTAACTTGCAAAAAAGACATTTCCATGCCATTCCTGATCCTCTGTCATAAGGCAGCCTGTTTCTGTAAATCCTGTTTCAGTCTCCTGCAAACACAGTTGCATGACAAGCGAAAGAGGTATTCGGATAGCCAGGAGGGGAGCTGAGATCTCAGACCTGTCCCTCCTACTGGACTTTTCCATGTTTGTGATGGTGCATGGCTGGAACAGAAGGAGACGAGCCAGGAAACGAAAGGAAGTGCTAACAGCTAGGGACAGTTGTGGCTAAAATTTGGCCACCCGAAGGTTAGATACATGCGTTTCAGAGAGCGGACATCTGTAGCTCATCTTTAAAATGGGCAAAAATGTCGACTCTAAGCATTCATTCTGTAGGGTTGAAAGAAATATAGCTGGGATCTGCGCAGAGCGCCCTGCCCCTTACAGAGGCGCCTCGGCATCACTGAAATTCAGATGGCAGCAAACCCGTAACGCACAGCGTTTATTCTCAGCACGTGGGCCCGTCTCCACAGGATTCCCCACCTGGAACAATTTCCTGGAGACCCCCGGTTCGGCCGTTGGGAGCTGTTGGCTGCCTCGGAGGCTTCATCCCCCCAGCTCAGCTCGGCTCGGCTCGGCTGGGCTGGCAGGTACCTCCTCGGCTCGAGAGGAGGGGAGCGAGGAGATCCTCGCAGACAGTTCAAACGCAGACTAAGAGGCATGTGTTGAAATGTCGTCAAAGTAGCAGGAATTCATTTTATTGAAGAATACGTATAATAAAGATAGAACAAAGGGACTGAAATGGTGAACAGATGGGCGGGTGTTCTTCGGTGGCTCAGGAGCTGCGCGAACATGCTGGTTTATGCCCTCCCCCTCTTTCTGCTTTTTTTTTCTTTCTTCTTGGTTTGGTTTGGTTTAGTTTTGATGCATCAGGGTAGGATGTGAGATGATATGACAGTAGATGTCAGAAACTTGGGGGAAAATAAAACCCCCTTTTTTTAACATCAAACTACCGCTATCAATAGGAACAGCAACTGTTCAAAATTTGTTTCAGAGCTGCCAAGAAGTGAACATTCAGAGGAGAGAGAGAAAGAGAGAGAGAGAAGGGAAAAAATATTTTTCCCTGCTGTTTGCAAGGTGGACACAAATGCAAGCGGTAGGAGGCTGACAACTTGACACATGTCTAATAAATCTAAAGCACGGAAAAAAAGTCAACAATTCACTGTACAAGAAAGCATGAAATAAAAAAGTACAACCCAACAAACCCCCCACTTAAAAATATATTTATTCCCAAATCAGCGAGGAACGGAGACATTAGAGCCTCAATTTCTCCTCTCCTCCCCGCTTCGACGTTCCTTTTCCTGGATTTCTTTTTTTTTTTAAACCAGGGGCACGGTAGCTCCTGCGCTGAGGAAGCTGAGGTTTGCCGCATTCTAAATGAACAAGGTGCAAAAGCCGAGTCCAGCGAGCAGATGTTGGGAGCTCAGCGTGCCGGTGACAAAGGGCGAGAGTGCAAGAAGCTCCCACCGCACGTCTGCTCTTCAGCGCCGAGCGGGCAAGGTTGTGATTTGACAAGTGGGTTGGACGCAGGGAATTCACAGATCGCGGTGAAAGCCAAAGAGGTTCGGCCACCTCCCGCACGGCCGCGTTCGGCTGAAAGGGGAGCAGTTGTGGCAACGTCTCCTGCTCCAGCCGCCTGACACCACGCACACGCCGGGGAGCCTCGAGGAGGCAAATTTCTTTAAAAGGGAAGGAGAGGGGTTGGGAAAGACGTGGGAGAGAAAATAATCATGCTTCCGCTATCAAAATAATGAAGTATTTTTATTTCAGGTGGCTGCTTGGTTGTTTTTTAAAGCTCTTCATCCTTTTTTTTTTTTTTTTTTTTAATAGTTGGTATGTTATGAAATGCAAGAATGAAAATGAATGCCAAAACTAATGGAAATTCTCCTACAAGCCTCATGTAAACAGAAACATCAGCATTAAAGTTATGAATCTTAATTTATGCCACCGAGCTAAAATTTGTACCCTACTGCATTAAAGGGATATAGACATACAACACTGTGTAGTGTCTGTGTGCAATACAGAAAACTGACATGGTCTCTCCAATTTATGGGGAAATTGACATAATTTTGCAAAAAAAAAAAAAAAAAAAAGAAAAAAAAAGAAAAAAAGGAAAACCACTTGTGCACTGGATTTTGCATAATGGGATTAATTTGGTTGACTGTCACATCAACTGTGCTGCAGAATGCAAGTTAATCACAACATTGGTCTGATTTAAAAGAAGAACGAAAGGAAGAGAAGGAAAAGGAAAAAAAAAAAAAAGGAAAGGTATTTTCTTCCTCTCTTCAATTATTGTTTCACTTAAAAATGCCCCTGTTTCTTTTGTGGTAGCTCTGGCAAACCAGGCTGGTGTACATCTGCAGCAGGGCTGGTGTACATTTGTGATGGCCACCTGAGTGGTCTTTTTTTCCCTCCCCCACTCTCCACAGTTAAAGGGGGGAAAAAAAAAACCCTAGTCAACAGCTTTTACGGGCTTCCAGCTGCTTCCACGGCGTGGCACAACTCTACGCATCGGATCAACACCTACGGCGACCAACGGAGCCGAAAGAACTTTCAACGCTTTGCCGCGCGGAGCTCACTTACTGCCTTTCCTGCCGCTTGCCACCCGCCCTGCGAAAGGCGCTCTCGGCCGCGGGCTGCCCCCTGCCCCAGCCCCGCCACCCTTTTCCTGCGTCCTCCCCCCCCCGGCAGCAGCCCCGTGCCTCCGGCAGCTCCGCGTCACATCGGAGAGAGAAGCGAGCACCCGTCGGTTCTTTTGTGGCCGGATTCTGTCCGTCCTCACAGCGGGATGGGATGGAGGAACGGAATAAACCTTCTCACAGGCTCCCACATTGTGTTCTTGGCAAAGGTACTGAAAACAGAGACGGCACATGTACATGACACATCACTTAAGCCCTCTGGTTTCTATGGTTGCAGTAGATTTTGCTTTCAGGGGGCATCCTACGAAGGAGATAATGCTGCGCAGCGCTTTGGGCACGGTGCAGCTGAAGAATTAGCTCTGGGAATTGATCGTACCGTGATAGTGGTGACAGAGAACAAGGAATCGGGGCTGCTGGGATGTCAGAGCAACTTGTGCTTCCAGGGGACGGTGTCGTGTCAGCGGTTCTTGAAAGCCCGTGCGCCGCACCGCAGCCGGCGACTGCTCCTTCATCTCTGCCTCCCTCGCAACCGGCACACTCCTCTACCCAGCGCAGTGTGCTGACTAGGTTAAACAATTACACTACACTAATTGGCCTGTGTCGGTCCTGATGAGAAAGTAAACAAATGCTGCAGAGAAAAGCTGAGACAAATTGTATCTAATTAAATTGATGAAAAAAGTGACAATATTTTTCCCCAGGAAAGAAAAAAGGCAACTTGTAGCGTGACAACTACCTCCCGCTGGCAGCCACGCGCCCCGCCTGCTGAACTTCACACCTCCGCTTGGATGTGGCTATGCCAGGCAGGGGAGAGGTGCCCTGTAGCCTCCTTCGGTGCCAAAATCGCTGCGGTGCCTCCCTTGCTTTTTGTGTGCAGGGAGAAGGGCGTCTGCTATCGTTTCGTTACTCCACCGGCCCTGCTCGCAGGCGTGCCCACGTGTGTTCTGGCCAGGGTGGGCTGACAGCGACACCTCGATCCGTGACCACGAGTCCTCCTTTCCCTCTCCGCTCACAGGCTGGGGCTGGAGCCTCCCAGCACCTAAAGTTTGCGACGGTTTCTCAACACCCGCCAAATCCGCCCCCACGTGACAGCCACCACCTCGGCTGATCCTGGAGGGGGAAACCCCGGAGCCCAGAGCTGAAAGCACGAGGCTCCTCACCTCATACGAGAGCGCGATGTTCTCCATCCGTGAGGAGCATCCAGTCCATCTGCGGACCACAGCAGCACCCAGGACACTACCCTGGCATGAAAGCTGAGGAGACGCGGGTGAAGAGGTGGGAATGTTTTAGGGATGGACACAAACTGTCTCTTCCTTGACCAAAAAAGCCAAGAAAAATAAGAAAAACACAGTCTAAGGCACTGCTGCCCCCTCTCTTGCTATCTTCCATGCCAACGGCCTCAGGGAAGCCAAAACCACAAAGTTGCTAGTCCCGTGTTCCCTCAAGCCCGGGCAGAAACAGGGAATTGCTGCGGAGGGCAAGAGCCACACCTCCACGCGTCCCTATTAAAACCAAGCCTGGACAACTTTCTCCATCGTTTTGCTTGGGTGAGGTGGTGAATACGAGGACACCTTCTTAATTCACCTGGGAAAGGATCGATTTAAGCTTAATTATTTGGCAGGGTGTTAATAAGTAGCTAAACTTTATCTTTGGGGGCCTGAAAGGATCAATTTAAGATTAATTATTTGGTAGGTTGTTAATAAGTAGGTAACCTCTATCTTTGGGGTCCTGAACACACACCATGTGAAAACCAGAAAGCTGGGGCCACTGGAATCTCTGTCCTCCAAATCTCAGTGAAACCAATGAAAAGACACAGAGTGTGTTCACCGACTGCTCCATCCAGCCGGCCACAGAAGCAGCTGCAAGAGCGGTAGCTAAGTATGTAGCACATAGCCGAGCATCCTAATCCTCTGATTCGAGTTGCTCGGAGCTTTCCAGATGCTTTACTTATCAGGATAAAATGTTCCAGGCCTGGTCTCTGGCAAAATGAAAACTTTTAATAGTTCAAGATAAAAGTGATTCAGATATTCTTGAGTGGGAGAAGAGTCCAAGAACCAAGGAAACAGATTTTTTGGTGATTTCTTTTTGTTTGTTTGTTTCCTACGAGTTCATCTGCTAAAATCTCTGGGGGACCAGATTTGAAGACTGGCATGAAGTGGCTCTCGCTGAGAGGGCCATCAGAGACCAGAACACATTACAGCTATCAAGCGGTGTGTTACAGGAAAATTTCTCTGTCGTCCAAAAGGGTTGTGAGTCCTTGGAAATCATCCAGTGGGCTTACGTGGCTTATTTAGGAAAGCTGATCCTCCCACTTTCCCCTCACACACTGTTTCTTCTAGTAATACTGGGAGCAAGGGGATCCATATTTTCCACGTTCATGATGAATTTAGCTGTACAGAGATCCCAACAGAGATTAGAAAGATGAACTAGATGACCTCCTGAGACCCTCTCCAGCCCAATTTTCCTGTTAGTGGCCACCTGATTCATCCCGTAAGTCCCATATAAACCTCACACCACTTGTGCAAATCTCTTTATCCAAGTCAGTCCACCGGTGAGCCACGGCACATGATATTGCAGAATTATTTCTCGCGTTTTCCCCCGTGGTCTTTCAGGTTGGTGCACGCTGAGCAGCCCACATTGCGCAACGCCGGCAAGTTTTGTGTGTTGAAACTGCGGTGAATCCAAGGTGTGGCGTAACCGATGAGTACTCGCGCAGCGTGTCAAAGGTAGGAGAGAAGCACTATGCCCTGTGAGGGCTACGGATTGCCCTCTGTGCCAGAAGCAGGTTCACCTTGGAGAACTTCAGCCTTAGCCTGTGTGGCAGCTGGAGGAACTGGAGGAAGCGTTGCGTCTCTTCCACGCCGGAGGTGCTGCGGCACAGTATATTCCGCGGCAAAAAGTGGGCAACAGAGGGGATGATCTGGTTATCCACGCTGCACACAGGAGCAAGCTAAAGTAGAGCCACCAGCCCTGGCTCTGTAGTCCCCGCGGGATGCTCCCGGGGCTGCGCTGCCTTCGTGGACAGCTAATGGATCAGCCCAAGGGGAAATACACGCACGGCTTTAACCGTGCGGGCTTCGCTGCTCGTTCAGACAGCCTGGGTGGTAATTAGTGCTCCTCATACTCGGGTTCACACTGAACCTTCTCCAGGTGAAATCCTGGGAGTTTTGCGCCGAATGTGGCGGCGGCCTCAGCGATCGAGGTCAACTGAAAATGTACCGTAATCGTAACATTCACACCATAACAAACAAAGCGGAAAAAAACCCCAAGTAGTGGAGGATGTGATGCTAACACGCCCATTTTAAAGATGAGCAGCTGAGTCACAGAGAGACAAGAGCCTGAATTCCCAAAGGCAAGCAGGCAACTGAGGAGCAAGCACTCGCCCAAATTGGACAGAAAGTCAATAACGGGGCTTAATGTTGATCTCCTGACTCGCAATCGTCTTACGGCGCGACTATAAAATCCAGCCTTTCCCCAGGGCTTCTCAGCAAAGGTGAGTTATTTCTGCCCCTTAGCAGACACTCGTGCAGTTCGCCTGGCCGGGCACCGGAGAACGTCAGCGCCCGCGGCAGCCCTCGGCCCGCGGGATGGGGCGAGGACGGCGCCGGGGGGGGAGCTGCATCCCGGATCCACCTTGCGGGAAGGTTGGGAGACTTCTGCGTGAAGAACTGACTGACTTGTTGCTAGGGAACAGTTGGGAGGCATGCTTTTGATCTCCCATATGCTTACTACTAATAAATAAACAAATAACAATAATTACAACAAACCCCAAGCCTGTTGTATCTCCAGGATTAATTAATGGTGAAATACAGCTGAAATTCTGTAAAAGGCGGCAGCAAGGTGGGGTAGATTTCACATTTTCCTGCTGTGTATGGAAATGACGGTCGAAATTAACATTTTTTTTTTTTTTTTTTTTTTCCCTCCTTAAAATTTACCTTAGCTGGATCAGGTTAGTGGGAGGAATGGGGGAGTATTCCCTTCACAGACAGCGGATGAGCAGGCAGACAGTAAATCTCCCCATGCCAGTTTTACTCGCATCCAGTTTTTCCTGCCTAGTACAGTTAAGTTTTTTAGATACTTTACTTGCATTTCTAATTCAGTTATTCTTCTGAAATTTATTCAAAGGATTTATGCTTATGAAATTATAATATAATGCTGCCTATATGCCAATGAGCTGCAGGCAAAGAAAATAATTTTCTTCAATTTACAGTTATGAGGCTGGAAGAAAATGATGCCTTCTTATCACCTCTTTTTCTTTGTATGCCTCAGTATTTTTTTAAGTCTTCAGAAGGCAGGAGCTGATGATGAATTCTTAAGCAGATCACACTGATAATTGTATTTCAGAACTGTCAACTCTGTGAAGACTGTCCACGGAGGTGTCTCAGTTCACTTGAGCTATTTGTGTCACTGCTTCTCCAGGAACTCAGCCCTCAATAAAACCCAAATCACTGGGGATATTGTTAAGTCTTCTGAAAGGATTATTAGATCGAAGGAAAATTTATGGATGACACTTTGTAACAATTAATCAGGAACTGTTGATGAAGTTAAGTTGGTTCTTTATTCTTGAAGAGAAAAAAAAAAGAAATACTCAGCCCCTGTACAAATTGTCAAATGGCCTATTTTGTCACTCTGTTTGATTAATGGTCTATTTGGAGTCCCCAAAAAGTCCTAGTACAAATAAAAAAGAATCATAAATATTGAATAAGCTCACAGCATGGTTAACCTTGACTATATTTTGGAACATTCTCGGAGAAAACTTTGCTATTCAGAAAATAAATTGCTAAGGGGATTAAAAAAAAAAAACAAAACACAAACTAAAAACAAACACAAAACCCAACCAAAAAACAAATTGGAGATTTTGGAGAATGTCACCTACCCAACCTTGTCATCCTGATTAGCCTGCCATGATAAATTAGCTTGAGTTAGCTTTGCAATCAGGTCAGAAACTGCTGGCACGCTACCGCGTTTTGCACGTGGGGCTACACCTGGTCCACAAAAGGGGCACAGGACGGCACGGGCGACACTCCCGCCTTCGGTGGTGCTTTGTATGTCACACAAGGCTGGGACTGCTAGCCGGCTATTATCCTTTTGTAGTGTAATTTATGGAAATGGAGCCCAAGGAGGGCGGAGAGCATGGGAGTCACGGTGCCATAAGGTTGCTTCTGAAAGGTTGGCCGAAAGATGTCCGGTGATCTGTGCAGATGCAAATGATGAGACCCGAGTCTCAGCTGCAGCGAACTCACACACACACACACTCGCACAAACACGGCCATACGTATTCAGGACACGCCGTTTCCATCTTTTCCTCCTGCTCCTCTGTCTCTCTATTTGCAACTCTGGTGCCCTCCTCCCCCCAGACCTCCCCCCCCCCCCCATTGCTTGATGCAGCTGTTTAGTCCTGACAGGTCTGACCAGTCATTTTTTGCTCCCCTCCGATAGCATCTAGGTCAGAGTGATCCCAAACTGGCTTGCTTTTGTTCTCGGTGAACACAGTGCCATTAGGCTGGGGTTCCACAAAGCACTTAAAACTCCACGTGCTTCTCTCCAAGCATGCAAGCAATTCCCCTCTTCTCTTTTGGCAAGGCACTTAAGTGCCTGCTTAAAGTTAGGCGTGTTTCAGGCATGTTTGGGCTGAACCAGGCCCTCACTCAGGAGGAATAACGCCACTTCACATTTCCTTTAGTTAGCCCCTTTTGCCAGCGTGTGTCACATGCCAGCTCACGAACCCATCTAAGCTGACATACATGCAATAGTGCACTTCAAAGCAAAGATTATTCAGGCTCAGAAGTGGGAGAGATTTTGAAATCTGTGCAACTATTTCCATCAGCAATGTAAGAGAGCCGCACAGTAATAATTGCTCATTAGGTTTTGTTGACTGTTTGAAAGTAACGCGGGGATTCAAACAGCTGGGATTGTTTTTTCGTCTCATCACGTTGCGTTCTGAGCTATAAATAACACTTTTCAATCCATTTTTATCCCTGCAGCTCTCCGGGATCACAGGTAGTCCCTCGCCTCCCACCTACCTGAACAGAGAGGGCTGGGCCAGAGGCTGCAGAAGCCGCAGCAGGCGCAGGGAAGCCGAGGTGCCAGCTCCAAGGGCTGCCTGCCGCGGGCCGTATCCATTTGCCCACCGGTGGCCAAAGTGGAATGTTTTCCCGAGAAGGGTCTGCCCCAGGGAAGCGGGGCCAGGGAAGGCGCAGAGGAGGGTTGGCGCGTTTTCACCCTTGTTCTTCAAACAGTTCATGTGGGAAAGGGCGGGGAAGGACGGGGTTTTCTGAGTAATTCTCTGGGATGTACGACTGGAAATCTTTTTATACAGTACTAGAGCCTGCGGTTGAAAAAACCCAGTGGCAGCTACCAGCCTGAACTGGGCTGGGGTGAGGCAGGGGTTTTGGGGGGCAGCTGGCAGAGAGCTGCTTCTGCAGGGGGCACAGACAAGCCAGACAGCAGCCCTGGCCCCCGCTGCTCGACCCACGCCAAGTCCCTGGCAGAAGCACCCCACGGAATCCACCTGCTTGCTCTTTTCCCAGCAAGACACCAAAACCAAGGTCCTGACCGGCTGTGATTATTAAGGATGGGAATTTTCACGGGAGCTGGGTGTTAATTCTGGTTAAATTCCAGCCCTGGTAATTGCACTTTTCCTGAAGGAATTCCTGCTGCTGATTCACCTGGGAAAGCCACGGCGGGGCCTCTGAGGGCTGTCACGACACGCTGCAGAACTGGCTTTCGGGTGGGGCTCTTCCAAGGTCTCCTGCTGGTGTGTTTCGTGTGGGTTTGACAAACATTTACTAGGTCAGGGAGACTGAGCAAACCCGAACGGACCGTGCAGCTCGGTGGTTAGTACGGCCACACGGGAGAAACGAGATGGTGCTCTGTTTTCCGAGCCAGCTTTAAGTACCTGGAGCGCATCTAGGACCCAGAGCCTGCTCTGGAAGGTGAAGAGCATCAAGTGCAGGTATTGAGAGTGAGTGGATCAAGATCTGGGAGCTCCTGGAGACGCCCAGATGCAAAGCTTTAGGTGCTTTCAGGCAGCAGTTGGCAGAGTGGGAAATGGTGAATCAAACTCTGTGCTAACAGGACGCTCGGGGCTGCAGAACAGTGCTTCTGCTCTTTGTGCAACAGAGATACTAGAAAATTAGGTGCTGCAGAGGAAAGCACTATGGCTAGTGAGGAAAAAAGTGACTTTAAGGTGTGGTGATTATGATGGCCAGCCAGGAGTGAGGTGTCTGAGTTCTGCCTCCTGCTACCTTTAATAGAATTTATTTTTTGAAGCAGAGCAGCTTCAAAAAAGGGATAACCCTATTCAGAGACAGTCCCCACATTTTATAAAAAGCGTGCATTCGTATCACCTTGGAAGAGCCGAATTTAATTCTCTTCTCTGCCTTCATCTCAGGTCGGTGCTCAAATCATCTCTTTTTCAGGGCTGGATTTTTTGTAGCGCATGGACACCTACCAGACCGGGTCCCACATGGTCCATAGGAGGGATATCTCGTACGCAGGTGCCAGCACAGCTCAAAGGCAAACCAGGAATGTAGCACCGTACCTGATGTTAGGGGTGTGTCCTGCAGGCAAGGACACACACCAGGAGAACCTTGTTGCCTGGAGCACCTTACTGCTGCTGGAAGAAAGGCAGAGACCTGGGGTCCTGAGGTGCCTCCTTGGTCCTCTGCTGGTGAGCAGAGGTTTGGAGGTGTCTGAACTGGTGGGTTTTCATTAACTGTCCGGGCACGCCTGCGTAGCCCTGGCAAGGAGTCTTTCAGCACGGGAACTCACAGGAAGGCTTTTCTTTGCAGCTCTCTCACAGCACATCAAGATGCTTTGCTTTCTAAAAGTGTTCCTAGCACCTTGTGCAAAGCTGGCACATGATGAAGACCCACCTCTTAGTCCACAGTTTCTTCTGCTAACTCTCCCAAACACAAAACAGGCACTAAAATAAAAAGCCCATTACTAAACATGAGCTAGGTCTTTTCCTTTGATGACTGTTTGTTCCCAGAAGAGAGCTCGAATCCAGGAAATAGGGGGGAAGATTCAGTCACTTGGAGGGTGCACACTTCGTCGTTACTTTTTTTGCCAGCAAAAGAACCACAATGCATAAGAAAAAGCATGCACTAAATAAAACTAAGTGCATTATAAAGAGCACCAGGCATCCTGTGAAGACCTGTTGCCTAAATGTGCCCGTAAGGATTTATCAGCAAACGATCTTCATGCAAAAGAGCCAAAGCAATTAGCTGGGGTTTGGCAGATCTCTGCATTCCTTTGACATACCCTGTAGTAAAACAGACCACCCCCAAAAAAAACCCCAAAACAAAACAAAAGCTGAGCCTATCTACCTCAAAATGCTAGACTGGCGGTTCAGATGTTTCGCTAGGGTTCTTCTCTGTGTTAATTTGCTGTATTTTATAAAGCACGTTACGCACTATTCGCTGTTGTGCCTTCTCTTCTCTCGCTGCTCCTGCCCTCTTTGGCTACCTGTGCCTAAGAGTAAACCACCCGCAGAAGCGCTTGCAACAGCTACAACTGAATTAGCAAATTCACCTGAAAGTGGACAGGTTTATTCTCTAGGTTAGGGTTGAATTTTATTTATTTATCTTTTTGAACTTCTTTGACTAGCAGGTAACTAAAAACCTAGCTACGACCCTGAAATAACAGGTTGACCAACACCGCCTGTATCTTTTTTTTTTTGTGGTTTTTATTTATTGCCTTGTTTTAATTTAACCCTTACGCCACCATTTACCAATTGATGTTGAAGATGCCAAATGAAAAGCAAACGGTTTGGTATTTTCCCTTTGAAGAGCTGTTGTGATTTTTATACGCTAAGATAACACCTGTGGGTCGAGCAGCGTCTGAGCTTCGGATAGCTGGAGACTGGGAGCATTGGGAAGATGTAACTACAGCTCTGCTTATACTTATCTTCTTTCCAAGATGCCTAGGAAAAAAATGAATGTATGCATGTATGTATGTATGCTATACTGGGCGCTTTGACGGGCTGGAACGGTGTTATTCACGGGATGTGGAGTATAACGTTGATTTTATGTTTTGGTTCTCCTGCAATTGCAGAGGGAGAAGAAAAGAACTGAGCTCTTGCTCTTCACAGATGGGAAGATGTGGTCTTTGATCTTAATGCTAGAACTAGTAATCAAGTGTTGGTTTCCTGGCTTTTAACGTGTGAATGAGCCGAAAGATGCTCTCAACCAGGCTAACAAGCCACGCGTAGTGGGTGAACGACGCTCCGTGCAGCTCGCTCTTGACACATTTATGATGTAACACAAATGTAAGAAGGTCTTTTGATCCACGGGTTAAGGCTGCCTGTGTTTACAGAGACAAGGCTGGAGTATCTGGGGGCTTTGAAAAGTATCCACGCACAGGATTGTATGCTTGCCTTCGCCCTGGTTTTTGCTCATCTTTGTGTTTGCTAGCTACAGTGCTTTCTGTTAGAATAATGTTAGCTTTGTGTTAAGACTCACTTCGTGTGAGCTTCATTACGACATCTCCCCTGCGTGGAAATTGCGTGGTGAAACCTTGTTAGACCTGTCGTGTCTGTGCTCGGGCTTGGGAAACGACGGCGCCGTTCTTAGGGCCACGCAGCGACACAAAACCTGCTCATTTCCTCGCCCTCCATGAATGGCACCGAGTGCTCAAGGAAAGCAGCAGTTGAATTTTGCTTGGAATTATATGTGAAGGAGGATCCTCCTTCTTGTCATTTTATTTATCATTAACAGCCATTATAATTCCTTCCCAGCGGCAATTACACGGATACCACCACATCTAAATCAGAAATGACACTGTAGTGGTTATACTGTGTCGACTGGGCATCACCTAATTTTTAAGTGGCATTCTTGCCCCATCATTGTGATTATATCTCTTTCTAATAAGGAATATAGGAAAAGATCTACATAATGGGAAAACATACATATTAATACATTCCATGACAAACATGTTAACTTTACATATTAATCTTGGTAAATAGAAGTCATGTTTACATTTTTCCCCTTCAGTACACTGTTCTCTTGACAGCTTGCTTTCCCTCTGGTTTTATTCTTTCCAATCCTGGTGTACGTTTCCTCTGCCCCTGGTCACCCTGTGAGTCGCAGAAGGAGAAGGCAGGTCACATCCGTCTGGCTAAAAAGGAGGGGAAAAAAAAAAACAAGATAAAAAGAAAAAAACAAATGTTACCGGATAACGTACTACGGCTGCTCCCCTCGCTGCGTTCAGGTGTGCATGAAGGGACTCGGATATGTGCAACAAACATATGTGTGTGATAATGAGATCGTTGGTGGAAAGCCCTCTTGAAAAGACAAGGAGCAATTAAGCTTGCTTCCTTATACAAGTTAGAATGACAAGATGCCATTGTCGGCCCCACTCATCCATATAATAGGGTTCTCCTTCCCTGCTTAGCTGTACTGGGAGAAGCATCTCCTGTCAACCCTCTGCCATGGCTCCACCATAAAGCTATATCTGCCTCCTTCCCTTTTATACACAGCTCATTCCCACACTCGCGTCACTGTCCTGATTTCAACCGAGTGCCTGCTAGCAAGCACCTGAATTAGAATACTTGGAGGATTCCACACAAAGCTTTCATTTAGCTGCGTGTTTATCTGTACTGGTGTACTCTCTTGTCCGATTTTAATCGAATACTCAAAGATGTCAGTGGGGAGATGGGCCGGTCGCTCGCAAACGTTTAATAATGCGGTGTGTGGAGTCAACAAATAACGCACCTTCCTTTTGCTATCTCGAAGATTTAGATAGGGTATCTTGGATGCTATTGACGAGGAGAGAAGAGTGGAACAATAGGAACAGATGATAGTTAGCGTTAGATAACAATAGCTACCCTTATGCATCTTGAATTGAATGATGAAGCCATCAATTAGAGAAATAGCCCTCTGAGTATGTATCATTGACAAGATGAATACCAGTACATTGTAGTTCTGGATGGAGATCTCGGTGATCTGTAATTCAGAAAGGCAGTGAATAGTATATACAGTCAAACTAATCCTATGATATTGAAAAACAGAAATCTTTTGTCCTCCCCATGTTTCTTTGCTTTTTAGCTACCAGACCCTTTCAGGTAACGCAAGTATTTGTACTTTATATTAATTACTTAAACAACGCTTGCTCATTTAGTATCAAGATGCCACTCTTCTCCACATTCAGCACATTTAGTGGACGCTTCCAGGGCTTAAAAAAGCATGAGGAGCAGTTCTTTCCAGTTGTTGTGTGAATTAATTCCCATATACAGACACGGGGATCCATTCACAGCCTATGAGCTCTGTCGAGAGTCCCTCTCCACACCAAGGAGCAGACCCGGCATCCCCTCCTGACATGGCACAGCCACTATTTTCAATCTACATTCTCCCGTATTCTCTTTGCAATGTCTGATAGCTGCCTCTGCCAGCTTTGGCGGTTTGTTTTTTTCTTTTTTAGCTTTAATACTCATTAGTGTTACGTTTGTAGCAGAAAAGCAACAGAAGGAAAAGCTAAAGAGATGGGGGTCGCACTATAATAAACAAGGAATTCTCAGCACTTGCTGTTTCCAGTTAATTAGTTTCACTTACGTTTGAAAGTGAGGGAATGTTCCATGGTAAGGGCCAAAATTTATTCTTGGATCTGTACACAGGTAACAAAACGTACTGCAGCAGAGTTACGCAGTAAGAATGGCGCTGTAGGAGAATAAAGAAAGAATATGAGGAAAGGCTGTAATTAACACAGTGCTAGACTAACTATAAAAAGCAATTAAAGGGATGAGATTAAGCATTTGTGACCATTATCTGTATTATTTTGTTGTGTTTTTTTTTTTTTTTTTTTTTTTTTTTTAATACGGACTTTTTCTGTGTGAAATCAGCTTTATGGTCTTTTCACGGGACTCTAAATGTTTAGGTCCTCTTCAGGTTGGTTTGCTTGGATGTAGAAGGTCATTATATTAAAAATTAATCCTACCAGGGATGCCAGCGACGGTTGCAGTGAAGAAGAATGTATAGAGCCTTCAGGGAAAAACTGGTCACTGCCTTTCCCAGAAATATCTGAAAGGGCTAATGAAGTTTGGTGGATCTCAGTGGTCTTGACAATGCACGGCCTGATGAGTGGAAGGAAAAAACCGAGGTCTTTCAGGGAAGCAGCAGGTAAAAGATATGTCTGTAGCCTTCCCCCTTCTAAATCTAATCAGATGAAACCACCTACAGGCCAGCAAGCTTCTTAAGTGCACTTTGCCCTGGAAATAGTGTTTTATTATCACCCAAAACATAAATAATGCAATAAAAGAAAATGTTTGAGGTCTCCTTAATGAGCTATTGTTAAGGCACCCTTCGCTCTTATCTCCTTTCACAGCCTGACGCAAACAGTAGCATCCAGTGGTCGGGAGTGTATTTTGAGCGCTGCTAGGAAAGTACAAACGAGACAACAGACTTAATTACACTGCTTACTGCATCTAGAGGTCCATGTGGTTTGACCGGCTGTGTTAGGACACCCTGTAATTTGGAGGAATTCTCTGTGCGCTGGCACCATAAATGTACTGCTATCCAAAGGACGGTTAATAACCTAAAGTTGGCTGTTAACATTGCTGGAGCTGGTGTCTATAATTTCAGCGAGTGACCTGAATGACTCTGCAATGAAAGACTGAAATGTCACTCTCCTCCTTTACTTTGTTTGCCTTGAGCAAAGACTGCTCCAGATTGTGTACATCCACCGAGGTCCAAATGATGAAAGGGCAGCGCATAAGTGTAGATTCATGGCTCTGCTAAATCTCCTGCTCTGGCAGAACAGTCGGGAGCGTGGGGAGGAGGGCACGGGAGAAAAATAAGACGGTCTCCTCCAGAGCAGCGTCCGCTGTGGCTATCTTTCCCCATCTCTGAGCGTGTAAAGGCGAGGCTGGCTAAAGGGCCCTGGCTCTCCCCTGCTCTCCCTTGCTGCCAGCCACCAGTAAATCAGACCTGATGCCTGTGGCTAAAGGCAAAGCAAATGGTTTCCATTATCCAGGTATTTATTTTGCACCTGCTGCTGTGACATCTGTGTAATAACAGTTACGTACGACACAAGGTAGGCTGACCTGACTTGGTATTTCATCGCTTCTTTTCATTATGCTGAGTGAGCGAGCGAGCAGAGGACTCGTATTCTTCTCGGGAGGTGTTGCAGCCCATCCAGCTGAGACGTCCGTGGAGCGGCAAGTGCAAAGAGCTTTACCTTCGCTGTCAGGAATCTTAAACCCTTGTTTCCGCTGTGTCTCGTTGGTAGAGCTCAGATGCAGTAAAGGAGCAAAATACTATCAGTAAATTTCAGAAAGTTCAGTATTTGCATTTCATTTGGAAACCTGTGACATTTTGGCATATTTTCACTGGAAGGCCAGGGCAGCGCTGATTGAAGATCAGTGTCGGCATTAAAATATACAAGGCAGGGAGAGCTGGTGTGCTTCAGAGCAAAGCCAGCCTGCCAGGCACAGCACCGGGGCAGCCCTGGGGCAGAGGATAAGACTGTTAGGGTTGGTGTTTTCTGTTTAAATACAGAGAAGAACAGAAAGACTAATTCACTCACAGCGCTCTGAGACTGTGTCTTCTTGGAGTGAGACAGGTTCTTATTGCAAATACGCTTGTTTTCTATAAAATCTTTGCGCGTGTTGCCTGATGTACCAGTGTCAGAACTGGGGGCTCTTCAACCTTTCCACTCACTGTGGGATAGACAGGAAAAGCACCAGTTCTCTGTATTCCCTCCAATATAGTAAGGCGAGCTTTCAAGGACCGAGAAACTTCTCCATCACTTGGATAAGCGTGGACGTCAGTTGTACTCTGGCAAAATTACGCTGGGAAGTCCCAGTGAAATCGAAGCCTTGCATGACTGTGTTCATTCCCCTCCAGCCACCATGAAGGCACTACCAACGTTTTGTTTACGAAAGCTTTAAGAGGTACTACTGCCATTCATATACGACAGGTGAAGTCCTGACTATATTTCTGGAAGCAAAGAAATCATTGCCTTCACCTTCCCACTTTGCATTTGTCTGTAATTAGTTGGAAAGGAAGAAGTTCTTCACCCTGAGGGTCATGAGGCGCTGGCACAGGCTGCCCAGAGAAGCTGTGGATGCTCCATTCCTGGCAGTGCTCCAGGCCAGGTTGGATGGGGCTGGGAGCGACCTGGTCTGGTGGGAGGTGTCCCTGCCCAGGGCAGGGGGTGGGACTGGGTGGTCTTTGAGGTCCCTTCCAGCCCAAACCGTTCTGTGATTCTATGAAAATGTGACATAATGCCAGGAAGGTGGAAGAAAATCTAGGAAGCCAGGACACTGGCATTAGTCCCCACTGCAGTGTATTTACGAAGTACTGCCGTTAGATGTAGGACTGTATCTGATTTACACAGGGGAAAAAAAAAGCCTGTTGCTACCTGTTGAACTCATCTGAGGTGAAGCACGACCTTTACCTTTCCTCCAGTCACCTGAACACACCACCATCACCACCGACGTCCTTCTTTGTCCCTGCTAGACACAACCTCTTTCTCTCCAGGGCGTTTTATCCCCAGCCCTCCATTCACCTTACAGGGTTCTGGTTCATACCACGTGAACCACTGCTGAACTGTTTTGGACCAGTTTGTGGAAAAGGAGGAGTATTTGGCTGGTTTTTAAACTAGGATGGACAACAACCTGTCCCTTGCACTTGAATTCATCTCGAGAAGAATAACACCTGAGGACTGGAGGGCTGCCTTTTAGCAGTTTCTCTTAAGCAAGGCTTGCTTTGCCACCACCCGCCAGCAGAGAGCTCAGAACTTGCGAAGCCGCTGCTGTTGCCACCACAGCTCATGTCACATCGGTGACTGCGAACACACCGGATTCCCCAAGACTTTGGGAGTTCTCTGGAGGCTCTGGGAAATTTCACTATGATTTGAGGTTAGGCAGGTCTGTGTTAGAACTGCTTTTTCCAGCAGCATGCACACACACACACACAGAGGAAGACGAGCCAGGTTCTCCTCAGAGATGGTTTTGAAACCGTTTCAAGAGCGTTATTCTTGTTCCTCATTCACATTCCCAGAGGAGAAAACGGGCTCCCTATCCCTCTTATTTGTAGGCACTTGTGATAGCAGACTGAGGTTTCCCAGCTCAGTAAGAAGTCAAATGATCCAATAACTGACTCTGCATCTCAATTACTGAGAATACAGGAAAAATAACACGGTTTATCCACTTCCTTCTGGCTACTCTTGCCACACCATGTGCGGGGAGGAAAGGTACATCACGCTGCTTGTACGCGGGGGTTGTTTCACAAGTGACACAACCCGAGGAGAACCCCCGGTTAGGGCTTCAGTGAGGGATCACACATAGGTGTCAAGGGGCAAATAAGCCAGACATTTTCAGCGTCATCCTTGTTTAACGTTATGAAATGGCTCTGAAAACTCTGGATGCAAATAAAACTTTCCGACAGGCTGCCAGAAAGAGTCATGCCAATAGCGTCGTGCCAACGCGAACGAAGTCGGAGGGCTTTTCTTTGCAGCGATCAGACACGCCACACAACGTATTTCTGTGGAGTTCTCTTCCTTGGGTGGCTGAAATCACTTGGCTCGCGGCCTCGTGCCTCCCAGCTCACCTGAGGCGTGCTGTCATCAGCCAGAACCGCGCTGCACGTCATGTCTTACCGCTTCCAGAAAACACAGAAATTTCCTTTCCTCCTATTCCCTTGGTGAATTAGCCCCTTAGGGGTACTGAGGTTTCAAGGCAGCGCGCAAGAAGCCCGTGCGCAGATCCTCGTGACGCATAAGGAGATCTGTGTGCCTGCCTACTGCCTCTGAAAACGAACTCTAGAACCGCAGAAGCGACTTGGTCTGGCGCTCGCTTGGTCCTTTTGACCTCCCTCTTGTGATAAAGACTTCCTCCTCCTCCCCTTACAGAAAGCCCAGAGGGTATGTTTGTATGATGGGCTGTCCGGTCCTGCAGCAAAACGAGACGTTTCTTGCGGTTTTCAGAGTTCCTCAGCTCCAGTTCGGAAGAAAGATAAGGTTGTTCGACACTTCACGGGATAAACACGTCCTGTGACAGAAGGCTGAATGTAGTTTTTGCTTCAAGATGGCACCAGAAAGCACTGCAAGTCCAGGAGAGCCAAGTGCTTCTGACGAGTAGAAAATTCTCACCTGCAGAATCGGTGCCAAGAACTCACGCTCTTTCCAAGCCCTTATTTGTTATTACGGCACCGTGCAGGATTTACTGAAGCTTCCCAGTGAAAACTCCCCTACGCAGAACCACGTAAGCTTCTCGTACACAGCCCGCTTGTAATGGTTTGGGGTTTTTTTGCAAGACCTACAAAAAAGCCAAACAGAGAGAACACGCTATAAACCCCCACCAAACCCTCTGGGCTGCTCTGGATTGCGGGAAAGCTTCTTGAAGTCTGCCAGGAGGCAGGCTGAGCGCCTGGGGAGCTGAGAACTGCTACTGCCCTGCGATAAGGGCTGTACCTGAGGCGGGCTCGGCTGGAGGCGCAGCGCGGACTGGCAACTCGTGTCGAGCCAGCACCGCCAAAACGCCCCTTATAACCAGCATCAGTCGCAGGGATGTCAAAAATCCTCCTGCCCTATAGCCTAAGTAAAGAATGTGAGTTGGGGGGGCGGGGGAATATACCCCGGAAAGTGTAACTGAGATGAAGGTCCTGTTTGCCTAGGCCGTGCACGCCGAATTTTGTCGTCGCTCGCTGGGAATCACCAGGCCATACCTGACGGCTTCGTATCTTCTGCCTTGGGCCTGGCCTACGTGTACTTCTGCACTAATAAACCACAGCTAGCGTGTCAGCGTTTACGCCCTCTAACGTCACCATTTCATCCGGTCTAATACGGCCCAGCTTTTATTTATGGGTGCATCTACGCTTGTGAGAGGCAGAAAGAACACACCAGCTGGGGAGGGGGCTGGAAAAAACCCAAAAGGACAAAGAAAAGATTCCTGAGTTCCAAGGAGTTAATGCAATGGCGAATATGTGAAGGGGTTAAAACACTACACAGGTACAGATCCTGTGGCAATTACAAATGTTATTGAAATAAAAACCAGAAACAGGAAGCCAAAAAACAGGTCCCTAAGGCAGGCATCTGTCTTAAATGATATCATTTGTCAAGTTTCCAGCATCTTGTGGTTGTGAACACAAAAAGAAGTTCTGTGTTATACTAAGGACATTACATACTCATTAGTTGGAATGTTCCTGAAGTACATAATACAGGATTTTCATTTAATAAGAAGCAGCTACTTGCCACTGCGTTGTACAGAAAATAAATTCTGGGCATGCTAATTGCCATTCGAGGATGTTCTACCTAATTTTTGACAGGGTTTTCTTCCCCTCCCCCTTCAGACGACACTGCAAAAATCGTGAGCAGAATGTGTTGCTATAGTTTAAATATGTTTTTAGAATATTTTCTTATTTCTGAAATCTGGATTCCTGCAACGATGAGTACTGAAGGCTTTAATGCAGATATTAAAGAAAAAACAAGTCACCTACGGGAATATGGCAGCAAGAAGGGGAGTAGCAAGAAAGCAAAATACATATATATATATATACACACACACGTCCATATGCACATAGGTATCTCAGCACAGCAACTCTTCAAGTCATCACCCCCATCTCAAAGAACAAAACGAACTGTAATTAATTGGTATAGTTCCTGTATCTGAACACTATTAGTGCATTAGAGTTAACTAATATATAAGCTTCCCCCTCGCTGCCCTGCCAATGACCTTAAGCTTCACATGGTAGGAAGGCCACTTGCTGGAGAAGAGAAAAGCCATTTATCCAGCAGGACTGTTCAGCCCTGGCCCCTCGGCAAACCAGCGGCCGACAGTCGTGCTGTGTTACGGACGGTACGTGTGTGGGGCGTACAGCAGCGCGCAGAGCGCCAAGCCCACTGCCCCGCACGCTGCAGGCAGGGCTTGGAAAGGGATCCTAGGAAGAAGAGACCACTTGCTGAGCGATGCCCCTCCATTTTCAAATCTTTTTTTTTTTTTTTCTTTCCCCAAATATCTCCCCTCCCCCCTTTTTTTTTTTGCCCCAAAGAGAGATCAATCAATATTGTTTTCTCAGCTTAAGTAAGAGCAGTATGTAGTTTTCCATTCATAAAAGTATGTCATATTAAGAAAAAAAAAGGTTACTTTGCTTTTATTTTACCTGGGATTTCCCTGCTTCTTTCCACATTTCAGGATTTAGCATATTCCCTCAAAACATAATAAATTTCGATTCTGTAGCTTAAGGGATCCATCAGTTAAAATGTTAGTCTTTCATCTTTATTACCCTCCCATTAAAATGAAAGAAACCGGGACACACTTCAGTTTAGAAGAAGCAATTTAGTTGGTAATGTCCTTACTACTCAAGTCTTTACAAAGAGAGAAAGTGCATTATTGCTTATATTTCACACATCTATCTGCATAAGAAGCAACTAAAGCTTTCAGACACATACGATGTTAAATTTAATAATATTCTTTGATTAGATTATTTTATTACAACATTTTTCCATTACCAGTCATTTCCCGTACACATTTACATTCATAAAACCTGCAGGTTTTTCTTTGTTTGTCTCTCTGTGTGTGTGTATGTATTCATAAAGCAAGGGAAAGATCTTCTGGTGCGCTACAGCTGTTAGATCCGAAAAGCACAGATTAATAACTAGCCACCACGTAGGACTAGGCTTTCTCGTACGCTGCGCCAGTAACCCTTTGCTATAATGAGGACACAAAGAGGCTCGCATCAGGCTGCTCCTCTTCTTCATAACTCAAAAGCGTCACAGTGGCAATAGCCTCTAGTGCTATTTGTCTTTAGTGCAGTTGTGACACTTCGGCATGATCCATAATTTGGCAGCTATTTACCGTGACATTTCCCTTCAGTGCAGCCATAACATTCAGTGAAGCCATTATTTGGTTCCATTTACCATATAAATTGTATTGTCGTGCATGCATGCTAGCAGCTACATTAGGTACCTGAAAATGAGTAAATCTTGTAAAATAGATACTAACAGCTATTCAGCAGAGAAATTTCTTTACTCCTCAGACAGAAGTAGGAATATATAAAATATCTGCAAACACTACCGCAAACTTTTCCTTGAGAGGCTGTGATTATTTGTATTTACATGACGCAGCAGCTTGTCCTATCCACTTATTAAATATATACATTACATATGTACATACACACACACACGCAGACGTGCAAATGCGTAGCCAACTACTGCTTGGTCGGAATCTAACTTAATTCAAGGAGGTATTAGGAGATTCCAGCACAGCAATTAAGTAGGAAGCATGTCTGTAAAATGTGCTGAGGGTTGCAGGCCAGGGGAGAGCGAGTACGTGTGTGTCCGTGCGCGCGTGCGTATGCACACATGTGACAGAGTCAGGAAAAAAGCCAGCTCTTCATCTAGTTCTTTGTTGTTTTTCCATGGAAGCATATGTGTGTAGGAAAGGGAAATTCTGTTATTAGCCTCGGCAAACAATGCCAGATTCCTCTGTAGCAAATTCATTTAGAAAGGTAAAATTAGGATGTAGTGCTAGCAACCACATCTCAATGAGCTGCTATTATTAATAGTATTATTATTTAAATCCCTGCTCTCTACATATAGTATACTTAGTACTTCCCAGGCAAATGTATTATTATTTTTAATCATTTAAGTCCCCACTGTGCACACAGCTTTTAATACACCTTTTTTGCAAGCATATTAAGTGTATTGTTATTAATCCCTTGCTGTGACTCTACAGTATTTCTTTTCCTTGTATGTTCAATGTCCTATCATCATTTAAACCTCTCAGTGTGTGCATGCCATATACATTTTCCTATCCATCTAATATTTAAACATTATTTAAATCCATCATAGCTTACTTATTCAAAGTCAGCCCTGCTCCCTTAACTGTAAGTTTGCAGAATATACTTTTAAATAAAGAGAAGTTGGCTTTTTCCCCTCCCCTGCAAACCAAAAATGCTTATGAATCTTGGCAGAGAAGCCTTATCTGCCCGTTTCAGAAACACTTTTCACCCTCTCCCCGTCAATAACGCTCTCTTTCAGCAGTCTAAATGATAGAAGACGTATCTTTAAACACAAAAATTACTTCTTCATTCTGGATTCATTCATGAAAGGGCAATCATGTATATCCTGAGTTACACTTTAGCTTAACGTAGGCACTTGAGGAAAAGGACAAGCCCAATGGCCAGAGCCCAACCCAAACACCAAAAGGGCCACGAAATTAGGACGCTGGCCATACAAGTTCTGCATAGGACACATTCAAACTTTTCATCAACGCTGTGATCAGTATGAAAGTGCTAAATAATAAGCCTGAAGCCAAAATTAAAACCAACAAAATGTCGTATCTGAATATATACATATATATAAAAATGTGAACCTTCCAAAGGTTCCTCTCTTCCCCTGTTTTGATCAGTGAAAGACCCTGCTATGTATGAAGAAACATACTAAAAAGAAAGTAGAACGCTGTACGTCCAAACAGAGTCCTGTTACAGGAAGGATTTTTTAGGACAAAACCATTTGGAATTCACTGCCTTGGAAACACCTACATCTATCGGACTGACAGTGATCAACACTTCTGAAAATCCGGCCCCTTGGATGGGTTTTGGCATTTGACTGCAGGAATTTAATTCGAAAAATTGTTACTGGTGCAACTCCTCTGTGCGCACCACGGGTGCAACCAACCGTATTTTTATTTTTATTTTGCCCTACTACATCCCAAACAGCCTCGCTTGTTTGTTTAAGATGCATTTATTGACCAAGGGCACGGCCTTTTCTCCGAACAAGAAAAGAAGCCATGTGCCTCGGAATAAAACAGTGAGAATTTGCATGTGCTGATCTGGTATGGTACACGAGTGTTTGCATCTCGCCAGCGTCCAGCTGGAAGGGCAACGTGCCTCTCTGGTTATGCAAAACACCACCACATACACAACACAAAACACCACAATATTTGGGGTATTAGAAGGGAAAGAGGCAGTATGTTTCCAACAGCAGATCTCGCTGAAAACCAAAATGAGAGTGGTTTGATGCTCAGCCCGAGTGAAAGAGAAATGGTAACGAAGACCCAAACCATGCCGCCTTTCCCCCAAATCCTCCCCAGTGGGACCAAACCCAGCAGTCAGCCATGGCCCCAAAAAAGAGACAGGGCTTTGTGGTACACAATTCTGTAGGATGCTAATGACATATACACTAAAAAAATTACAGTAAGAATGCACTAAATCAAAGTTAAAAATACTTTTTTCTACTGCCTGTACTACTGAGTAAAACGCAAGTTTTTCCTACATGTTACTTTAAAAAACGTTGTGCACAGTCAGTCCTCTGAATAATGCCCAAAAATTAAGTTTACCCTGGATTTTTTCCTTCAACCCCTAGACATTATCGGTCTATCATTACGTTTATTATTAGGTGTACGGTCTTAGGAACTTTCCATCTCTCCAACTGCACACAACTGCATATCATTTCAAAAGATGTGGCAAAACCAGCCTTTAAGATCTTAAAACGTTTGCTATGGGAAAAAGAGGTAGGGCGAGCATAGTTTAAAGTATTTTATTGTTCTGGAAAATACTACGCTTCTAGCTGGAATTCCCACCATATGTACTGTTAACAATATCTATTAAGTGACTTTCAAAACTTCACAAGCCCTTTTAACCCATCAGATAATCTGGGGCTGAGCGTCAGTACGTGCACGAGGCACCGCGACTGCAGACTTCAGACGGCCTTGCTGCTTGCAAAAGGGCTTCTGCAGGAGCAATATTGGGCAAAAGCAGAAGCAGCAGCCTGATTATGGGAAGTCCCATCGAGAATCTTCAGTCAAACAACTCTACAACACCGAGATTATCTACAAAGGAGGTAGTCAGCAAGAACCGTACCGATGCGAATAAATGCCACAAATACTTCAATAGCTTCTTTAACTTTATTAAATCTTCAAAGAAATATACAGGACCCGAACACACATGAACATGGCTCAAAAATCCCACTCCAACAGTCTTGAACGCTGCCTGCAGGGGAGGCCGGACAGTAAACCGTAACAGTAGCACGTGAAAAGGGAAGAAAACGAGATTGTGTCGCAACGTGTAGTTACAGTTTTAAAAGAAAAGGGCACAGTTGTTTATAGCTATGAAAGACATAATTAAAAAAAAAAAAAGGCAAGATGCTTTTCTTAATACTACTGACATGTCAAATTGGAGGATAAATTTCCCTGTGTAACCAGTCACGGAATATTACTATGATCCATGATGCAACTGAATTATGATTATCGTGTTTGTGACAAAAAAATCAAGAGCATAATTTTTATCCAGAAACTTCAGGAGATTACTAGAGCAACCACAAGATACAACTTTGACTGAGCCTTGTTCTAACAATTTTATTTTTAAATCGGGGAATCAAAATTGCTGAAAGAATTTTTTTTTCTGAGCTGAACTATATATAAAGTCTTATCAAACCAGTCTGACAGACTAAATCTGCCTCTGCATCAAGACTTATTCTGTCAAGAACAATGTTCTTGTCTCACGCTAGCCAGAGCGACAGAATCAAACGCAGGCCCATTAAGTCCGAGCTACAGCCACCGATTTAAGCACTTTTAAGAAAAGAAAAAAAACACAAAACTTTTTATTAGCACCTTAACGCTGGTTTTTAATTTAATATCCATTACTAAGCTTAAAAAAAGAAATTGTTTCTAGTAGTTCTGCGGCATAAAGTGCCCATTTTCTCTCTTCTGATTTATATCATTGTTCTGTTTTTACAGCTTACTGTTGACAGAGTGAGGTAATTCAACTACAATTTTTCCAATGTTTTTTCCCATGTACATGTAATCTACAGCACGGAATACAGACTCCAAGCCAGTGAACTTGCCCTCCGGAGACGCGTCTCCGAAGTCCACCTCACAAACCAGGTCTCCTCTTTCATACATCTCGAGCAAGTCCTTCAGAGCCATTTTGTATTTGGAAAGGTAATGGTTCAAGAAGAAACCCCGGACGCTGGCCGACTTCTTCAACAGTTTTGCTGGCAGGAACTCGGCTTTAATGGGCTGGAGGCCAGTAGGGTTTTGGTAGCCAGCGATAAACCCAATAACTATCAGGCGCCCTTTGGTAGCCAAGGAGTTAAGAGCCAAGTCAAACATCTCTCCCCCAACAGACTCATACACCACATCCACACCTTCGGGGTAGTCCTTCCTAAGGATGGATTCAACGTTTTCAGTTTTATAGTTGATCGTACGGTCACAGCCAATGGATTTCAGAAAACCACCCTTTTCATCACTGGAGCAGGTGCCAATGACGTGGCATTTCGCCTTCTTTGCAAGCTGCACAGCGAACTGGCCCGTTCCTCCAGCCGCTGCCGTCACCAGAACCTTCTCGCCTTCAGACAGCTCTCCCAGCTCTTTCAAACTGAGGTAGGCGGTGGCGCCACTTACCATCAAAGTCAGGAACTCGGGTTTCACAGAGGGCAGAGGAACTGCTTGCTTGGCAGGCACCACCGTGTATTCAGCAAAGGAACCTGCTTTCACGTAGGCCACAGCTTGACCCACCGTATAATCAGCACTAGCACTGAGTCCTAACGCTACCACGTCACCGACACCTTCAAAACCTACATCGAACGGGGGTTTAACCGAGGCGTCATATCGGCCAGCTGAGTAGTTTATGTCAGATGCATTAATGCCGACAAATCTAGAAGAAAACAAAAACGTATTAACAAGATTTATTCCATACCAAGTCTCTGTCGCACGAGAAACCATCAGTTTAAATTTGTGGGATAAGTATGAGATGTTTTTTTTCTGATTATTGGTGTATTTGAATAACGACAACACTCCAGAGACAACTTCCATCAGACTTCCGCAGTTTACATTCTGTTACTATAGAATTAAAGATAAATCTGCTAAAAGAAAAAAAAAAAAAAACACAACAAAAAAAAACCCAAACCAAAACCCAACCGTATTTTCCTCAGGTCCATTTGACCAAACTAAGCAAACTAAAAATAATTCTGTAAAAGATTCAAGGATGAAAACCGATTGACCACTTCATACAAGATGTGAAAACACTGAAGAATAAAATGTGTGAAGTGGTAAATATGTGGATTCTGGCAACAAATTTACATTTTTGAATATAATAATACTGTTAATGACTAACGATCATATTAACTATCGATGTCATTTGCAAGGTCATGTTACTGTAGGCAAGTACTTTTTAATTGATGGAGTCACTACAGCAAATTTGCCTTTTGATGTAGCTAATGTCAACGTTAAAGTATTTTTCTTTATACAAATTACTTGCAACACATCAAAACAACCTTGCACAGGAGGACTAAAATTGTAAGACTGAGTATCAAGTCCTACTGACCTCTAACAGGTGAAAATGGATGATAATTTTTTTTTTTTTTTTTTTTAGAAAAAAATATTCTCGCAACTTGATTAAACACGAGGAGATAATGCCTAGAAGAAAGTTACAATCTAATTTAAACACAAACCGTGTTTTAGTAACACTTTTTTTTTAAGAAAACGTAGTAATATCTCCACACGGGAAAGGGAAGAGAGACTGGGGAAGGTTCTGCTAACTGGAAAACGCAGAAGAAGAAACGCATCCAACAGAAAACACCGGGTCTTCTCCCACATGTGGCAGTGACAGCCCGCAAGGCGTACCTGCCACCACGCAAAGCAGCGTGCAAACGGCGCACTTTTAACCGCCGCAGTTACCCACAGGCTCAAACCGTGTGCGTGTCGTTTCACCTCGCTCGCACACAGAGCAAGAACTAAACCCGTTTGCTTTCCTCCTTCCTTCTCCCCAGCGCGGGCACCCTCCAACTTTCAGCCACGTAACGCGCTCCCCCTCAAAACCCACGCACGCCTCAACCCATCCACGCGTACAACAGCGGGAAGGGACTGTTGCTCTTTTTAATTCAGGGCTCACCCGCCACAAAAAAAAACCGCCCGCGCCTCGCTGGTGGGCGCAGAAAGGCCCCCGCGACCCCGCTGCGAGGCAACTCCCGTAGAGCGCCGCTAAAACCCCCCTCGACCCGCTGCCGCCGAGGCGCACCGCGTCCCGCGGGGATGTGCGCACCGGCGCTGCGCTGCCCTCCTCCCGCTCCCCCCCACCTCCATCTCCGCGGAGGGGCGCCGGGCAGCCCCGCTCGCCCCTTCCCTTCGCCCCACGGGCGGCTCTCGGCAGCTGCCTGGTCAACCCCCGGCGCTCTCGCCGCGGGGCTAAGCCGAGCCCTGGGCGCACCCCAGGGAAAGAGGGGGGCAGCGCAGCGGCGGGTAGTCCCCAACCCCCGTCTCTGGGAGTTTTCCCCTTCTTCTCGGGGCTGCGCTGCAGCGGGGGGAAGCACAAAGGCAGGTAAATAACCGTTCCGAGGGGAGAGGTGCGGGGGAAGGGGCCGCCCGCCCGCTCAGCGGGACCCCAGCGCACGCCCCGCTCCTTTTGTTCTGGGGCCGGAGAGGAGGCGAGTCCTGCCCCGCAACTTCTGCGGGCGGCTGCAAGTTGCTGCTGCAACCACCTCCCCGCACCCCCCCCCCCCCCCCCCGCCGCGCCAGGTGCGGGGGTGGCCGGGGGAGGGGGTGCACCGCGGCCGGGGCCGGGCAGCGCTGCCCGCTCCGGCGGGGGCTGGGGCGGACAAAAGGCGGGCGCGCTGCCCCGCGGGGCTCGTCCCCGCCGCCCGCCCCACGGACACGCGTGCCCACGCACCCGCACCCTGCCCGCCTGTGCGGGGCCACGGGCAGTGGTTCTCCGTGGGCTCATCGCCGTTAATCAATACCGCCTGCCGTCCAGCCCTCCCTCCCCGCTTCTAATTTTTTTTTTTAAACTCCTCTTTTTATTTTGTGCCAACTCCAAACTCCTGTTCGCATCTTTTTTTTTTTTTTTAAAAAAAATATATAAAAATTGTTCAGTCTCTTCGATTCCTCGCCCAGCGGAACGATCGTGCGCAGCGCCTGGGTTAAAACGTATCGTCTAATTTGCCTTGTCATCCCAGCTGACAGAGGGGAGGTGGTGGGATGTGCCCGCAGTTTCTTAGATTATTTTGCTTTTAAAAGTAGGAATAAGTGCGGTTTACAAGTTCAAAGATGAGTTTCCTAACTTCTGAGGAAAGGAGAGCACAGAACTACTTGGGGTGCGGGGCGGGTTCTAAGACCCTCTTCCACATCTTTTGTATTGTCTTACTTTCTTATTTAAAATGTGTTATTTAATTTAGCAGTTTCTAATTGAGGCATGCTCCTTCAAGATGTAACCCCTGGCGGGTCGAGGGGGGGGGGGGGGGGGGAGCTAGAGATCAGCTTTTCCCAAAATAATTGCGCCCATTGAGTCACCCGTTTTATTTATACTCCACAGCACTGAGCCCCCTCGTATTGTTTATTACAGACCCAGGAGGACACCGCCGAGGGGAGGAAATGCTGCTTTTCCTCCCACAACAAAGCGTGAGACGCTGAAACCAGCACCGCAGCCTTAAACACAGACAAAACAAAGTCATCCCAACCAGTACCACGCAAGAAAAACATTATTTAGACCAAACACTCAGCGGGACTAGTCCTCCGCTATTCCCACTGCGATCCGTTAGTCCCTTGGTTCAGAAAACTTTCTCAAGCCCTCTTAGTCCCTTTTCTGTAAACTTTGTTCCCATCTTCCAGCCCAACAATAAATCCTCACAGGTATTTTGGAAACGAAATGTGTCACAGCCTCAAGAAAATCCTCAAAATCCCACAACAATTTTTAAGAAGGACCAAATCTTCACAGCCTCTGGGTCCTTCTCCCGCAATGAAACGGAGGAACCTCGCAACACACCCCCTCCCTCCAACAGAACAGACATACGAAGCTTAAATGGCTTCGTTAAGGATTTTTTAGTTCAGCTTTTCCCCTCCTTCTCCTCCTGTCCTACACAGAATCAAAGTAAAAAAAAAAAAAAAAGCTTTAAATTGATTTTTAATTTTGAAGAATTTCTGAATAAAGGCTGGATTAGTTTTTTTCTTTATCACAAAGCAGAAATAGAGGTTGCTGGCTTCGGTCTCCAAATGAGAAGAAAGAAGGGGGAAGAAAAAGTTCTCCCTAACTAAATCTTATTTTAAAATACGCACCCATACAGGAACTCAGCACATTTTAATTTCCAATTCCCCTAAATCCAAAACCAGATTTTATTGTGGTGGATGAGGATTGTTTTGCATAAAAAGCTCAAAGCAATTAATACTGTTCATGGGCGTGACTGGGACTAAAATGAACAAATCCGCAAATGCACTCTTGGAACTCAAGTCCTTTATTGTTTTAATTGTATGTTTCACCTATTAGAAAAGGTAGAGTTGCATTTGGGGCTTGTTTTTTAAAAAAACAACCTAAATAAAGCTGGGGACTCATCCTTTCGGGAAGGGAATGCTTCCCCAGATGACAAGAAAGGGGGAAACATTCAGAACTCGCTTCCTGCTGCAGCTCACGTATTGAGAATGGTTTTCAGTAACGTGATCCCGTGTCTTCTGTGATATTCCCCAGAAAATAATAATAAATAGAGGGGAAATGCCACAGAGCCCCAAATAACACAAAAGGTATGAACTCTAAATCTTCATCGCCCACCTCTTCCTCCCCACTCGTGCGCGTAACGGGCTGATGGGTTAAACCCCAGTAACTGCCAGTCTGGGGAGCAGCTCCTGCCTTTAGCCTGATACAAGTTCTGCACCCTCTTCCCGTGAGCTGTGCGCGTCCCCTTAGCACCCAGGGAGCTCTCACCCAGCAAAGGCGGGGAGGGGCGGGAGAAAGGAAGAGTTATACTGGAAACCGTATGAAAAATGAGTAAATTTCAGAAATTCACAGGGAGGATGAGAAAGACTCCAAGGGCGGGGAGGGGGGGGGGGGGATTGAGAAACAAGGATGTCACTCTCTCTTGCATTACCCGAGTGAGACTTGCTACTTGGACCTCAAGTCTTTCGACTTCTTCCAAGAAAAGGAATTTAACTCCAGCCTGATGGCTGTTTAATGCCATTGCTGTTTCATGGCCATTAGTGGATGCAGCAACTCAGTGTTTTAGACTTTGAGGTTTGGAGGGAATTTTGGTCTCAGAAGCCCTAGTGGGAGATGTCAGCATCAGATTAAAGTGCCACAGAAGCCTTCTCATCAGCTGCTGGAGAAGTCCCTGTTGTTCTTCACCCCTCCCGTGCTATGTATTCATGTGTTACACACACTCGAGCTTACACATACACCCCCCCAAACACACGCACAGTCACACGCTGCCTTAACAGAACTTCCAGCATTGTTCTCAAGCTAACTTAGTGCTTCTTAACACCTTCAAGCTCCCACGGAAAGCGTGGCAAACTACACGATTTAGCCGGACAAGAACCTGAGGGTGCTGCTCTCCTTTGCTGCAGCCACGCCGTCTGCTCCCAATTTCCCAGAGTTTCAGCTTCCCCTCGTGGGCAGAGAAACCTCTGAACTTTTTAAAAGGCTCCCTTTGAGCTTAAGGAACGACAACGTCTGGGAAGGAGCCGCCAAGAACGAACAGGTTTATGGAGACAGCTTGGGGCGGGGGTGGGGGGGGACGTTTTGTCCTCCAGAGCCTTCCCTCCACGGCGAGCCGGCCACCGCGCCGTCCCAGGATTTACGGCGTGTTACGTGAAGCAAAATGTCACCTCTTCGCTCTTCCCCCGACCCGGCTTTACTCTAAAAAGCCGCCAACAACCGCGGACTCGCGTCCCGCCGAGCGAGGCCGAGGGCGGCCGGGCCGAGCCGGGCCCTGCCCCCCCTTCCCCGCCGCCCGCTTTTGGCGCGCAGAGGCGGGGGGGGGGGTGTGCGGCGGCGGCCGGCGCTGGCAGAGGCAGCGGGCCCCGGCCCTCTGCCCGCCCGGTGAGTCACGGCGGGCGGGGAAGGAGAAGGGCACGGGGTGAACGGGGGGGGGGGTGGTGTGTGTGGACGGGGGAGGCGGGGGCAGGCGCCGGGTCGCCCAGAGGGGAGCGGCGGCGGGGGGGGGGGGGGGTGTCCCCGGGAGAGCGGTGTGGGTACGACGGGGACACACCTCACGCCCCCCGGGGAGCGACTCGCAAAGCGCTTCTCGGTGTCTCCCTCCCTCCTGAACGTCAAACTTGTCCCTTCCCAGCCTTGGCACAGGGGCCCTGAGGTGTTTCTTCCTCCTTCGGGCAGGAGCAGCACACACACCCCCCACCCCCGCCGGAGGAGGAGGAGGAGGAGGAGGAGGAAGTGTCACCCCCGCATACGTGGGGATGGGGCGACCGGACTGTAGCCCCAGCCGTTCGGAACAACAACAGGAACAACAGTAAAAAATTAAATTAACAGTCGCCAGATGGCAGCTGGTACAACTTTGGAGCCGGTCTCCGAAGCGAGGGGGAGGATGTTGTGAGGGAGCAGGCCACAAAGGTGGGAGCAGAGCCGGAGGGGGCCGAGGCGCGGGGGAGGGGGGCTCACCTGTTCCTGACAAGGAGGTCTCCGTCTCCCGGGAGTGGCACGGGCGAGTCTTGCCGCAGGGTAACCGCTTCCCTGAAGTTTTGGCTGAGCTTAGTCACCACCAGCTTCTTCATGGAGCTGGGGATAGACGAGCCCTGGAAATCCAGAAAGTGACGGGAGTAGGACATGTCCAGGATGGGCCGCGGCCGGCTGCCACCGATGGAGGACCAGGCGGGACCCGCCGCGGCGCAGGACGGCTGCTGCCGCCGCCACCACCACCGCGGTGCCCGGGAGCTCAGCAAAGCGCCGCTTTTTGCGTTAAAACTCATGCCCTGCCTCTGCCTCTCCTCTGCCCCTCCCGGGAGAGCTCCAGCTGGGGATCCTCCAGGCAGCTCGCACCGAGCCGGCAGGAGAAAAACTCTCCTCACGCAGCTATTTGTGTACGTAAATAAAGCTCCCACCACCACCACTAGCTCTGCAGCGAGCTACAGCCTGCCTCCGTCCTCCCCACCCACCACAGCGGCAAGGTGGATCCCCGGCAGCCGGTCGTCTTCGAGCTCCGGCGGCCGTCCGTCCCGCCAAGCCCGCTGCCGCCCCTGACCCGCCTCACCACACACACACACACACACACGGGGGGGGGGGGGGGGGGGGGGGGGGGGGAATATACCGCCTGCCCGAGGGCGGCAGCGGGGACCGCGGCCGTACGGAAAGCTGGATTTTTCTCCTAAAAGGTCGCTTTTAATTTGTACGCTGCCTCTGAGGGATTGAAAAAAAAAAAAAACAGGAGAGAAACGCCTCGGACACCCTCCCCCCGCCCCGTTCTTTAGTTTACAAAAAGAGGTTATCTTTCTACAAAAAAAAATTAAAAATAATAATAAAAAAAAAAAAAGCAGCGGGAGGAAGCAGCGCGATCGATTATCGGATCGATAAGGTTCGCGGAGCGGCGGCGCGTCCCCTCATGTTGTTATTAGCCCGCCGCCGAGCCGCCGCTGCCCGCGAGGCGGAGGCTCCGCCCCTTCCGTGCGAAACGTTCACTTCCTCGCAAGGTGGTACGAATCAACCCCGAGCCGTTAGCCCGCCGCCGCCGCCGCCGCCGCGCGCGGGAGCGCGAGGGGCGGGCGGGCGGGCGCGCGCGCGCGGCGGTTGGCGGCCGTTTGCGAGAGGCGGTTCTGAGGGTGCGGAGGGGGCTCCGCGCGCGGCGGCTGAGGGGGGGGGGGGGGGGGGGTTGGCAGCGGCGGGGCTCTTCCCGCCACCGGCCCTCCGTGAGGGGAAGGGGGGGGGGGTGTGTATGTGTGTGACAGGCTGCTGTCAGTCCGGGTCGTCAGGGTGTTCCCCCGCTCCGTGTTTCTGACAGGAAAAGCTGCTTTTTTTTTTTTAATATTTTTTTCCCTCAAAACGCGTCTCGCTGCGGGGTGCAGGGGTGAGGGAAGGCGCGCAGGCGGTGAGCCGGGTCAAGGGACCCAAGTAAACGCTGTGATGGAGCCGCCGGTGCCAACTTGGTGCAGCTGCGGGGAGGGAGGAGGAGGAGGAGGAGAGAGGGAGGGGGGGGGGATGTAATAGAGATGTTGCACCGGTGTCGGAGGAGCTCACGTGTAACTCCCCGAATTAACTCCATCCTACCGGTGTAAACAGCTCGGCGCTTAATTGTGCGGGATTAATAATTCAAAGCGAAAAAAAAAAGAAAAGAAAGAATAAATCCCCAACTGCCCGAAGGAGAGCAAAATTGCAGCGCTGAGTGTTCTCCTTCAGGAATCGGCTGGGTTGTTTTTATTTGCTTTCGTGACTTAAAAAAAAGAAGGGAAGAACCCTTCTGTCGGTGCAGTTAACGTTATATAAATCCCCAGACACACACACACACACACACACACTGCGCGAAAGCTATTAGCAGCGCGGTTCGTGTGCCGCAGCTCTCGCTCTGCAATCTGGTGGTATTTTAAAGGAAGGATGAACTGTAATCTCCCACAAATCATTTTTAATTCCACGCCGCTCCGACGTATCATCTCCTGCTCGGCTTTTTTTTTTTGGAGTTGGCTGGAACCAGACCTCTGCTGAAGTTCAGGCGGCACAGGCGTCTTGCACGGCACTTCAGCAAGTGGATTATAATAACAACCCCCTCAACGCGTGTCTCACATGAGGAATCTTTTATGCCGCGCTGTATTAAGACTTCTTTTTCCTTTTTTTTTTTATGTCATATTGTTTAGCTCTGGGAAAGGAGGAGGCAAAAAAAAAAAAGAAAACAAAGCAATTAAAAAGATTGACAGGTATGGGTTTGTGTGAGACCTATTTGTAATTGTCAGGGTGACGTGGGCAAGAGGAGGAGGAGTAACAAACTGAAGCAGGAAAAGCAGCTCGATGTGTCTGTCTATCAGTTGAGGCTGTCTGAGAGCCCTGGGATCCGAATGTGTGTTATATTTCAGTGAAAAGAGCAGAGAGGGAGAGTGGATCTCTTTCTCTCCCAGGAGTTTAGGGGGGGGGACAGTTCACGTTCATCTCTCCCACTCAGTGAATGTCTTTTCTTCCTCCCCCCCCCTCCCTCTTTGCACACACTCTCCGGGGTTTTTCTTGGTTTTGGCAATTTTTTTGGGGTGTGTGTTGTTTTTTTTTTTTTTTCTTTTTTTTTTTTTTTCTTCTTCTGTTGCAGATCAAGATCAGCCAAAAACAAAACCAAAACAAACCACCCAACCAATATCCATGATCAAAAATTGTGTTTGCGTTATATTTAGTATGAGAAGAAGCTTCGATTTGTGGAGGAAAAAAAAGGGAGAGCAAGAGAGAAAAGTAGTCCTCTCCGGTGGTGACACTGTTTGATCTGTGACTGTTTGGAAGGTGGAGGAGTGACTGACATTTCCCATCCGGTGTCTATGTATGTATGGGGGCTTTACTCCTTTTTATTATTTGCTTTCTTGCTCTTAGTGCTGGGAGGAGAAGGAGAGACTGGATCGACCTCGTTTTTTGCACAATGAACAAACTATTACCAACGCAATAAAAAAAAAAAAAAAAGCCAAACCAAACCCAACAAACAAACAACCCCCCAACAACAACAACAACAACAACAGCACCGCCACCACACAAATCCACCAGCCTGAAACGAGCCAGCCGGCGAGCGAGCGAGAAAGTTGCGCTTTGAGACTCTTTGATCTCGGAGAAAGCCTGAGAGGGGGGGAGTGACTGAATTTACCGTCTCATCGCCGCCGCTTTGCTCGGCTCTCCACCGCGAAGAAGGAGGAGAAGAAGACGAAGAAGTGATTAAGGAAAGGAGGGGGAGAAGGGGAGAGAGGAAAAGGAGGAGGAAAAAAAAAAAAAAGGAACGAAAGAAAGATAATGGATTTGGGCTACAGATTGAACTGATCCAATCTTATTTATTTTGCACATCTCCACTGGCATCTTCCCTGCTGCTGCTGCTGCTGCCGAGAGGACTGAAGAGCTTTGTCTTATAAGGAACTTAAAAGAGAGAGAAAGAGAGAGAGAGAGTGAGAGAGAGAGCGAGAGAGAGGGAGGAAAATTAACCTTGTAAATGAAAACATTTCCTAAGCAAGTTTTTGGAGTGGCGGCGGAAATTGGCATCCCTGTCACCCGTCTGTGGCTCGCCTCATCCCACACCCCACCTTCCCCCCCGCCCCGCGCACCCCGCTCGCCGCGCCGGGAGCTGACCCGGGGGGGGGGACCCCCGGACCGGGCGAGAGGAGAACCCGACCAAACTTTTTCTCCTTCCTCCCCCCCCCCCCCACCTCCTCCTCCTCCTCCTCCTCCTTCCTCCTCCTCTCCCTCTCTCCCATTCCTCCCCACCCTCCCTCTCGCTCTTCCTAGGCGGAATTAGAAGTTGAATCCGCTTTCTTTTCTCCTTCCTCCCCCTCCCTCCTTCCTCCCCCCCCCCTCCCCTTTTATTTTATTATTTTTTTTTATTATTATTATTGGTGTGTATGTGCGTGTGTGCGTGCGCGGCTGTGTTTGTTTCTGCATGAAAAAGAGGGGGATCGGAAGAGGAGTCCTGCGCGGAAACTCTGCGGCGGCGGGCGGCGAGGCGGCGGCGGCGGCAGCATGCCGCGGAGAAAGCAGCAGGCACCCCGGCGCTCCGCAGGTAACACCCCCCGCCTTCCCCGATCCCGCCGGCCCTCGCTTTACCGGCTTCAAGGGGGGTGGTGGTGGTGGGGGTGTGTGTGTGGGGGGGGGGGGGTTGGGGGGGTTGTTGCCGCGGGCACGGCAGGGGAGGGGTTAACCCGCCGGGAAGCATTTGCCGCCGCGGGGGGAGCGGTTGCTTCCAGCCCCCGTTGCAGATTGAAACACCCCGGGGTGGTTTTGACTCCCGCGGGGCTTTGGGGGTTTTGGGGCGGGGGGGGGGGGGTGGGGGGTGGCGGAGGCGGGGAGGGGAGGGGGGGGGGGCGCAGCACCTTGGTGGGGAAGAGCCGGGGGCTGTAGTTTGTACTTCTTTGTACGCGGGAGCCGGAGGGATCGGCGTAGTTGCTGAGGTGTGTCACGCCGAGCCTGTCAGCCTCCATCCTCCCCGCCGTTGCCAACACGTTTAAAAACTAGAAACTTCATTTTGTGGCAGTTCGGTAATCTCCGCAGGCGGTTCCGCGTGTGCGGCTGTGTGCGGTGCTCAGGGGGCAGCGCCGGGGAGGGGAGGGAAGCTCCGCCGTGCCCGGGCAGGGCTGGGCTGCTCTAAAAGTGTGTCAGACCGCATCCAGGCTGAACCTGACACTCGCCAAACTAAAGTCAACAAAATGGGACACAACGAGGCATCTGGCCAGTGCATTTCGCTGGAAAACAGCAGCCTTTAATGTCACGTTGAAGAGGCTTTTTTTTCCTTCTTTTTTTTTTTTTTTTTTTATTACCTCTAAAGATGTCTTTTGATCAGGCAAACAGAAGGCAGTGATAATGCAGAATCCGATTGAAGAGAAAAGTTATTTTTCTCTGGAGGAGGAACTGGCAGGAGCTGGTTTTCCTTGTTTTCTGTTTTATTAGAGGATTGCCATCCTTGATTTGATGCGTGATTGATCGCCTGTCATCTGGCAGCCTTTGATCTATTCATTCCTGATAAACATCAATAAATCACT
>NC_141398.1:2651548-2681548 GCF_034619465.1 Leptosomus discolor
TTGGTATGCCTCTTGTTGTAATCTCCTAAAAAATATTTGCTGTATCCTTAAGGGACCTACAACGTTTGTTAATGGCAACATTAGAGCTTTTCTTTATGTTAAGGCTACAAAAATATTGGTAACTAAAGGACCAATGGTAAGAAGAATCAGGCAGTGTAAGCGTATACACAGAATTGCTCAATACTTGGACTTTGTACTGAGACGTTGTTCTTTCGGGTATACCGAGTACACTGTAAGTGTGGGAATATGCTTGAAAGAGTAAATTTGGGCAGTTGTCTTGTTCAGTCATTTAAATAACTGGAGTGTAATTTCAGGGAATTTTTTATCGTAGCAGCAGTTGGGCTTAAAAGTGACAACAGCTTAATTTTGAAGAATTCCGAAAAACAGCTTGCTAGTATATGACGATGCTAATTTATTATTTGAACATTCAGGCGTGTGCTTGTCAGCTGATCCTTACCCATGTAGACAAGATATTTGAACCGGAGATGGCAGGTTTTCGTGGTGGAAAATTCACCTCTCCCATAAGCACCACCACCGCTTTGTGTGCCATTTTCTGTCATGGGTGCAGTGTGCAAGGTGTGCCTTCTGTCTGCACCCGCCCTTCGTATGGGCAATTTCGTGGTGTTGATTGACTATATTCATTTCGTGCTGTAAATTAAAACCAGTCAATAATGGCAACAAGGCTTCTGATTATCACCCTTCAGCTTCGCGTGTGGCGTATTAGTCCAATTTTGAGTTTAGTCGTCGGTTTAGGGCTCCATCAGTAGAGCACCTGCTTGGGAATCCTGTTCTGGGTGGGAATACGGTACCTAAGCTGAGTTCCTAGCTTCGGGCTCTTGTTAACCAAAGCTTACACTGAGCTCCATTTAACTGATTATCGATTCAGTATTTTCACAGATACAAGATGAAGAAAAAAATCGTGCTCAGACCGCAACTTAGGTCCCCCCCCATTGCACTTCTTGGAGCAGGCCTCTTACCCACGTTGCATCTTTAACCTTCGATTTATTTTTAGTTTTATTTCCCCCAGTGTTTCATTTCTTGGTTTGCCCCTGTTTGTTCACCACACTGCTGCAGCACTAAGCAGTTTATTTTAGTTGATGGACATTTTTTTTTTTTTTTCCCTTCCGTGGCTATTGTATCTCTGTGAAATTCAAAGCTAAAATGAAAAAGAAGCTTCCTTTCCATTCTGAAAAACCTAGAATTGACTTAATTATTTTAGATTTCCAGCATTTCTATTTCTCGGTGAATTAAGGGGGAATACAGGATTTCTTTATTACTGTGATTGCAGTGCATGCTGCAGGAAAATAGCCAAGTAGAATCCCTCTAAGCTAATAGTCACAGTGCTGCTTATCATTGTCTCCCGTTTCCCTCTGTAGAGCAGGGCCAGTTTTAACCACCTAAAGAATCAGAAACTGTGTGAATGTCTAGATTTGTAGTAGTAATATTTTTACTTTTCTACATAAGACACATACAGTTCGTTGTTTTTTTTTTAAGAGCAAATTTTCTTGATTTAAAAATACTAGTTTCCTATTCAGCTTTTGCCTTCCCCCCCCCGGTCATTGTTATTGGAATGTACGAAGTGAAAGGTAAAGGCAGGGAATGAGAAGAGTGGATGCTTTCCAGGCTGGGCCTGACCCAAACCCCAGGAGAAGTCTAGGAAGGAGTATGCCATTGACTCTCATGGCACAGGACTTGGGCCCTGATGTCTCATAAAATGTAGTCCTGTAGCAGGATTTTTTTAGTGATTATTTTAAAATTGAAAAAGAAATGATTTATTAGTTGCGAGTAACCTCTGTGTGCCGAAATCAAAAGATGATAATTCAGTGCAAAAGTGTGAACGTGGATTTCCAACGTCCAGTTTTCATGTGCTAGTGCTCGTGGTTTGGGGGGGGGGGGGGGGTGTTTGTTGTCGTTTGGGTTGGTTTTTTTTAAAGTAAGAATGCCTTTAAGTGATTTATAGCTAGATATTGTTAAGATAGAGCAACAGACTGAATAGAAGAAGGAGCTCTTTGCGAAATGGTTAATAGGCCTTATTGGCAAATCATCACTACTGCAAATGTCATAGTTACAGCTCAGCTTTAAAGTATATGAATTTAAAACCTAACTATTGTGACTAATATTTATTTCAAAGTACAGAATGTGTCACAGCAGTAGGGCATCCTATTATTAATGCAGTAAACTCTTGCTGTAATACTTTCTGGTATGAGGTTGCTGTGCTCAAGTTCCCAGCTATATAAAAGTAACAGTGAAACATGCCTTTTTTTTTCAGCTGTATCTTGCTGTAACATGTGAAACGACTCGTTCCCAGGAAGAGCCATATGGACAAGTTGTTCCATATTAAATGACTACGGTATAACTTCGAGCCGGCCTCATATGCTATAAAGTCTCTGGTTGAAACAGCAGTTTTAAAGACTGTTTTCAATTCTGTTCTACTTTTTAAATCAAATCAAGTCAAGGCATGGCTCTTCCAAATAATATATTCAGGTTGGAATTTCTTAATATGAAAAAGTTGATGAATCCTTACCTGCTCTTTCATCGCTGCAGTGCTGATGCCTTGCAAGGACCACATCTGGGTCTTGCTCTATTTTCAATACGCTCTGCGCTGCGTGCACTTGCGTGCTACACTACGTGATTCTGCCATGCGGGGTTTTTTCCTCCGATGGTGCCAGCTTATACTCCAGATCTTAATTTCACTGAGGGCATTTTCACAGATCTCACGGACTTCAAATGTAAGAGTAAAAGCTGCAGAGGAGTCATGTTAATGCAGGCAGGTTTGTGCAGAAGACGATACATGGCCAACGTGTTTTCTTCACGTTTCCTTTCTTTTTCACCCTCAAAGAGGCACCTGCTGCTGCAAAGGGACGCTGCAGTAGCTTCCAAATCAGGAATGTTCACTCTCTGTGCTTACAAAAGGTTTTTTTTTTTTCTTTCCTGCCCTGTAAGTTGCTGCTTAAAAGCCTTTCTGAAATAAAAAAGATAAACACAAGAATGGTATTTCAGGGTAATCTCTTTTTTTTTTTTTTTTTTTTTTTTTTTTTCTCTCTTTAACATCTGGTAGGTGAAAGGAAAAATGCCTGTGCATTTTCAAAACAAAATGCAAAAAACCACCTTTCCTGATGAGTTTTGTGTTTTGAACGGCCTTTATTCAGGGAGAGGGAATTCCCTAGCCTCAGTTTATCTTTACCAGAATATCGGTAGCTCATGGGTAAGCTTGTGTTTTGTCCTTTTTGTTTTGGTAGCGCTTTCCAGTTGAAAAGAAGAGTGAACTCCCAGTCCTCTGCCTTTTCCAAACCTCGAGTTTGTAGTTGTACTTACCATCAATATTGCAGGCCCTGACACTCTGCAGCACTGTCACTGTATATACTGTGAAGGCAGTAAAAATGAGCACTAATCAATCTTTCAGGGAGAAGCAATGAGCATTAGAAGGCCACTATCCTGTGACTAAACACACCCCTTTTATGGAGTGTTGGTGCTAATAAAGGACAGCTTATTACTGAGGCAGAGACCAAAGCTTGGGTGAGGTCAACCATGACTGGCAGTCATCAGTCATTCTTAATGATACTTTTTCCCGTGCTTTCTAAGGGATTCTGAGCAGAGTGCAAATCATTCGGGGTCATCCATAGTTCATGTACCCACAGATGGCAAAGGTTTTGAAAGACTTTCGTTTAAACTTGTATTTTTTTTTTTTAATGTTACTCAAGTAGGCAAAACCCCTCAAAACAAAACAGATTTTTGCTCGTTTGGAATGTTGTATTTTCTTTCACTCTAATAGATGTTTTTACACACTAGAGTGCTTGTGCATTATAAAGAACTACATAAATTTATTTTTATGACGTCTGTCTTCTTTAATTATTACCTTTGATGTCTATTGGTGACTAAAGAGAGCTTAACAGGATTTCTCTCCCTTCTTAAATTTCGCAAAGTGAAACTCAGCCAGTCCCTGACAGATGTCTGTTCCTCACCTTCAGGATTATTTTATAAATCCCTTTCTGATGAGCGGAAGTGTCAAATCAAGGACAGGTCATAAAGTAAAAGTATAAACCTTTTAAAGGGAGACCTTGGTAATATATAAACATTTTGCACACTATCTGAAATTTTATGGACTTAAAAAAATGATATTTTAGCAATGGGAAGGCAAAAGTTTAAAACACCAGACGGGGTGCATGTGTTTTTAAATGCACGCTGTTCCCTCGCTCCTTGTCTTTCTTTCCATAGCGAAATTTCACATGTATGGAGAAAATAGCTGTACTGTCTGTAGGGGCTGTCACCAAAGTTTGGGTTTCAAAGGGCCTCCCTATTTCATTTACTTTGAAATTTGTGCTGCTTTTTTTTTCAGTCGGCGTCTTTAAATTCCTCAATTAAGCACTCTGCACCACCTTGAAGTTGGTGAGTGGGTATATAGCTGCTGTGATCTAGACAACTGCTGTCACCTTCAGCTGGTTGAGATTATCTGAGGTTTCACTTGAGCGAAACCATTAGTTTACTTCTAAAAACGGAGGGAAACTGGATTGCTTTGGGGTCCGCTGGCAAGTCCACACCACCGCGTAAAGAAGTATTTGACTTTGCAGCAGTACGTTACTTTATAACGTACCATCCTGGCGGCAGGTTGGAGGGCACGGGAGTGTCTGTGGCTACATACGTGCATATAAATGTGCACAGACTTCGGCTGTAACTGGTGGTATGATTTTTGCAGTTACAGATTATTTCCTTTTTTATTTTCGCCTTTGTACTGCTAAAAAAGCCAAGCATGTACAGTGTGTGTAACCTGAAGAACGCAGTTTCACTTGATTAACATTAAAAGCTCATTTGTTTCCTGGTGTGTCTGTACAGCACCGAGCGCAGTAGGACCCTGTCCCATGAAGGAACATTTCAAAGTTTCCGTGTATAAAGTAGTAACGTGCTGAGGGGAAGGGGGAGAAGGTAAATAATTCTTTTTTAAAGGTCAGAGGAGTTTTTTTCTGCAGTGATTTGTGGCTAGGAAAATTGTCTGCTGAAGTCCTTCGTGGTTGATGATGTGAGCGCTTGCTTTCCTCGTTAGGATTGGCGTCTTTTTTTGTGTCCCGCTTAAAAACTCAGCTCAGTTGTGCGGTACCGCAGTTACACGTCGTGTCTGGGGCTTCGGCAGAGTTAAACAAGTCCCTGACGAACCAGCGTGATGGGTCCATCGCTGGAAGTGCTGGAAAGCGTATGGAAATCACCGGTGGAGAAACAAACATCTGTACAGGGTTCCAGGAGGCAGCAGCCCTCGTTAAGGCCCGAACTGGGGGGGCTGTAGCGCTGTCGGAGCCCCCAGCCCAGCGGTGCTCTGGGGTCAGTGCTGGCGAAGAGGCAGCGATGCTGGAAGGGAACTCGCCTGGCGCCAAGGGCCTGGCCCAGCCGCTGGCTCCGTGCGGTCGCAGGGGCTCTAGACCGGGACCCCCTTCACCCCCAGAATCCTCCTGTTCAAGGCTCCACGTGTCAGAAAACCTTTTCTTTTCAGTCACGTGGAGCTCTGGATGGTGAGGAGGAGGCGTGAGGAGGAAGACGGTGAAACTCGCCCCCTATCACCGCTGGGCTGAGGGCCTCCGGAAAGCCTCGGCTGGCCTTGTGGGGCGGGGTGAACGTGTAGGGGTGGTGTTTTGGTGCTACTTGGGTGCTAGCGCTCTCCCCGGTCGGGGGGACGAAAGTCGCCTTTGGGTTCAGCGTCCATCGTGTTGCTCTGCAGGTAGAGGACAGCCCAAAAGCAGAGCTGCAATGTGGTCGCCTCTCATCAAGGTGATGCGCAAGTTCAGCCTCTCGCATAGGCGTAGCGCTGGGGTTTAGGTACTGCATCCCCCCCGCCCTCCCCCCTCCCCTTGTGTTTTAAGATACTTAGGGGTTTTTTTGCCTCGTCTCTGAAATCCTTTATTTTGTCTTTACAGTCTGGTTGAATAGGAATCGTTTAGTTTATGCAGCTTTGTGCTTTTTCTCTGCGGCTTGTATCTGCATGAATGTGTTGCAGCCTGATGCGAGTTCATTCGATTAAATAAAATGCTTAAATTGTAATCCGTGCAAAACGATCATATTTGAAACACTTGATGTCTCGGTGAGAATCCATTTAATAGTGATCAGATTTAAATGATTTAACACAGTGGTGGTGGTGGGAGGTGGGGGAGGGAAATACAGTTTCGAGACATTCCTGTATATAAAAAAAAGATTAAACCAAATTCAGATATGTCTCTCTCCCCCCTTCTCTCTCTCTCTCTCCCTCTCTCTCTTTTTAAGCAGTCAAAAGATATACTGTATCCCCAGTGAAAGGGCGCTTTCAATCCAGTTATCCACTTTACCCAGTCTCAGTTTCCAGAACCTTCCACACCCCCCCTGGTTAAACCACTAAGCCTTTGATTCCTTCCTGATTACACTATGCAAGACATCTATCAAACACTGTCTTATCTGTTTGTAAGGCAGCTCAGGCCTCAGATTTAAGTCATGGGTTTTGGCTACAAGTTGGAGTGTGATTAATAATTGACTAATGTAGCTTTTATTTATCACAGGCTAGCACATTTCACCATTACCGAGTTAATTTATGTTAAGTGTAAGCTGTCGTTCAATCTGTTTTTCAACTTTTTTTTTTTTTTTTTTTTTTTTTTTAAATCCTAAGTCTATCTTTCACTTTTTGAGAAACAAAATCCTTACACAGGGCACAGTCTTACTTGGTGCCAAAAAGTTGATTTCCTTTTCAGCGGAGCCATACATCACCGGCCCTCCCAGCTGCAGTGTCAGCCCCTGACAGAATGACATGTGTCATTTATCAAAGGGGCCAGGCCGGGCCTTGGGAAACGCACACGACAAAGCCTGAGAGAGTTCATTTCGCAGTCCCCTCCTACCCTCTGCGAGCCTCTTGCCAGGAAAGCCTGTGATGTTTCTGTCTTCGCAGCATTACTGTAAGTCCTTCAACCTTCACAGAATTAACCCTCGCTGCCGCCACTGCTGCCGCCGGGGACCCGCTGTGCCCAGGTGCCGCGTCGGCCGGTGCACGGGAGGAACGTGTGCTGTCCTGCTCCCTCACCCCTCTCCCTACTCCTCCTGGAAAGGACTTTTTTTTTTTTTTTTTTTTTAATAATTCTTATAGTGTACAATATAAAGGATTTAAGTCCCACCTTTTTCTACAGCAGGACAAGGTCAAAGACATAAAGAATAAGGTAATAAAGCATTTCAGTTGTGAAAAAAGGGTAGCCACTGTCCGACGCACAGGTAGAGATTTGTGCTTCGTGTAAGGCAGCCAGTGAGACGGAGAGGGAGTCTTCTTCCACCTTCCTCTTTCAATCCTCCCTCGGGTTATTCTGAAACCATGTGCTGAAATAAATACAGCGGGTACTTTCTCTGTACTTCACAACATCCGAGCTGTGCAGCACCTGCGTAGAGGAACCGACCTGGTAGGACTTGCCTGAAACTCGTCTGTCAGCTAGAGGGGGCAAGGTGAGGAGAAGGAACAGTTGATAGCATTTAACAGGGGAAAAAAATAATCCCCAAACCTCAAGGTGTCGCTTGCACTGAATAGTTTAGTTTCTGTAATGCAGTTGCCTCAGTCCCGCAGCCCAGGAGATGACAAAGGAGTTAAAGCAGAAAATAATCCTCTGTCAAACGCAGAAGAGCGTGTTTTCAAAACATAACAACGTTTTTGCTGAAACAAAACTTTTGTTTGCGTGTGCGTGCCCGCGAGTGTGTTTTAAGTGGCTGAATTTTACATCTTGATCATGTACAAAGAATGTGAGAAAGTTATTGTCTCCTCCCCTTCCCCCACCAAATCACTCTTTGTACTTTGCATAGTTCCTACCACACTGAAGTTATTTACAGCATCAGATATCATTTAAAGAGATAGCTAAGGAGACTGTAGCCTCAGCTAGGAACTTTCCAGAAAGGAGTCCTATAAATTAGCCATTGCTCAGGAGTGGCTGTTTTCTAGTCAGGGCTGGTCCTTTCATTTGTCTACATAAGGCTAATTTATTTTTGCAGCCAGATGTGGGCTGACAGCCATCACTCAGAGCTTCCTTCCCCCACTGTTAGGAGGTCGGGAAAACAGTCACGTTTCCCATTTTACAGAATCCCCATCAACATTATTGAAGATGGATGTATCTTTAAAGCAAAGATTGATTGTGGATATCGGAGTTATGGTGTCATTTATCATAGTGAATATTATTTAGACTTGGATTGTACAAGGCTGTAACTTGAGACACAGCCAGGGGAGGGACAATCTGGAAACGAGGATCCATGAACTTTAATGGATGGATGCTTTTTCAAAGCTCCACTCACTATAGCATGATTTACTTTTCTTACAGAAAGGAAACAAGCATTTCAGTTTTAAAGGGCCAGCATGCCGTCTTGTCCTCTTTAGCGGGTCCTTCATGGAGGCATCCGAGACTTAAAGCAGAGACGATAAATAGAGATTGTGTCTGAATGTTATATGTATATAAGTGCTTTTATGCTAAACATATCTAGGTGCACTTGAGACTCTTGTTTGGGTGAATTACGCTAGTTAGGTTCTCGGCTGAAGGGGTGCTGTGGCTGAATAATGCAAAATATTGATTATAGAATGCGGTGATCTGAAATTTCAGAAGCTCCGAATAAATTGCATTACAGCTAGCGTCGTTGCATTGCCTTGTGCGTCTCTTCTGGGAGGGACAAAGAGCATCTAAACTACATACTCGCTGCTTGGAGGGACCTTGCAGAAGTGGAGCATCTAGTAAATGGTGGACGTATCTGGTGGAGCATCAGCTGTTCGGGGTTGTTGAGAAGTGCAGCGGACCTCAGCAGCCTCCTGCGTACTGTGCTTGCGTTCCGCTTTTACGTAAAATCAGGAAACGTAGATGGGGATCTTGCGGGTGAAATCATACTCTGTGTTTTCAGAATATACATACTTTGTGTTTTCAGAATAGACGTTTTGGAAAAGTGCTTACAGCCCGCTGAAAATCTGAAGGCATGGTCTTACTGCTCATCTAGGACGGCCAGCACGCCAGCGTGCTTCATGCTCTGGATGAATGCTTAGAATGTTTCACGCTTTGGAAGATGGCTTTTGGTTTTTTAGAAGTGAATTAATTTGAATTCAGAAAATGTTCAACTGACTTTGGTAAAGGGGGAGCTTCTTGAAACCGGTAGCATAGGTCTGGATATAGGGTGAGCAGGTGTCAAGCGTACTTCCCCCCCACGTGTCCTGACACCTTGAAAATGTCTTCCCTTAGCATCATTTTCCCAGTTCCTTTGTTCAGGTAGCTGCCTGCTCCTCAGATGAAGTTGCTTGTCCTCCATTTCCATCTGATTTTCTAATTTCCACTGATACCTTCCGTTTCCCGCTGATGCAGTTTTTGGAGTTCCTTTTCGTGCCTCTGATCATAGCTTGGGTCCCTCTTGACCTGCCCCACTGACCCCCACGTGGGTCCTGTGTCACAGTTTGGGAAGTACTGTATCATACAAAGAAATTGCACTGGACAGCAGTTCATTCACGTGGGCCGACGTGGATCTACCAAGAGGAAGGCAGCTCTTAACCACCCTTGTCCCTGGCGAGCTCCTCACATCCCAGCGTTTAAGGCAGCGCTGCCACAGGGACAGACTAAAACTTGCACCAAACTATCTCCTTGTTGTTTTTTTTTTTTTTTTTCTTTAAACAAAACCAGAAATCACTTTGCTGTCATAAACCAAATTCAGCGCGAGAGTTTTCATATGAATAGTCAAGCTCAAGAGTTTAAAAAAAAATCCAAACAATGGAAACAATTATGAACATCTGTTTTTGAATGCATATGTATTCTGTACATAACAAACAGAGAAATCCTATTATCTAGAACAATAAAAGGGAATTTCCCTTTCTGTTTGAACACTCTCTGGGAGGAATATGGCCTTCCATTTAGAATCGTGGTTTGGGGGTTTTGGATTTTTTTTTTTTCTTCTATTAATGAGATGAAAATGAGGATTTTATTTTTTTTTCCCCTCTACGTGGTCTAGATCTCAGTTTCAGAGACAGTAGGATCAATCCTGAGCGATCTCTTTTTACACCTGTGCAGCTAAGAACAGAATGCCTCTCTGAAGGCCTGCTGTATTTACTTATACATAAAAAGTATTTTTCTCTTGCTTGAGAAACATACAAAATGTCTTCAAAGAGGAAGCAGTTTATCAAATTCATATTAATCACAGCATCAATAATGTTGACCGGGGTCAAGTCATTACGCTAAATATATTGTAACCATTATTAATGCATGTAGCCCAGTGCCATAGCTATGATATAAGGCTGCTGTTTCCTGATTAAAAGCTGTTTGGTGATGCAGAGATTCAATACAGATTCTCCCAGCCTTGTGGTGACTGACAGTAGCTTCTGGTAGTCTGCTTTCTTCTGACAGTGGAGTGTATTAACATGAGCACACCTTACAGAGGGGGCTACAAGAAGTGCAGAATGCAGAGAACAAAAGTGTCTAATTTCAGCAGCCACAACTGTGCATCCATAAGGCAGCCAAATTTATCATGGCACATTATGGAGTGCAGCAAATGTCATGAAAACCATTGTTTTTTAATTTTTTTCCCTGAGAGTCTGAATGAGGTGATTTATGGTAGTTATCCATCTTAAGGGTCATCCATCAACTTTTAGTTGCTAGGCAATCAAACCAACAGCTGTTTGCTTTGAATCAAGCTGAAAAGTTGTCAGTCATCACATGCAGGTATGACCTTAGTGGTTAAAAACATTATCACGCGTGCAAAATTAAAGAGACAAAGTCCTCGTTCTCCCGCTCCCATAACTTGGTTCATTACTTTCCGTGAGCAACACAAGCAGCATCGGCCCCGAAGCTGTTGTTGAAGGCAATGTTTGGGAAGATCCCAGTGCCGGAGGTGCTGGTCGTGGCATCACAGAAATATTCAATGTGTTCATGTAGAAGTTCCTTGTACAGAAATGGTTTTTAGCAGGGCAGTTTCCCAGATGTGTCATCAAGGAACGCAGATCTTCTTGAACTGAATCTCAATGGCATGTTTAGAGTCAAGGGTAGATCTTGAGCAACAAAACTGTTGTAAAAGGCTGCTGTTCACTCGATGAGGTGCATGTCTCATTGCTGGGGCAGTAAATGGTGCAAGAGTAGTGTGAACAAGGCTAGGGCGCTGTTAGTCTGTCCCCTCAGAGTGGGGCTGGGGGACACGGTGGTGAAACCTCCTGAATGACACGTGCACCGTTCCACCATGTTCGTTACTATAAACAGAGCAATATCACTTGTGGTTTGGAGGCACTATATTTGACAGCGTAAGAACAACCTAGATGTAATATGAGGACATGAATCTGTTTCCATTCCTTGCTTCTGGACTTCTGTGGAAATTGCTTGCAAGGAGTTCTTCTTCCGATTGTCATTTGGCTCCACTGACCGCCGTTCTCTATTAAACAACTGAAACGAGTGGCACGTAAGGGGAGCTGGACTCTGCGAGGGGTTCTAGGAGATGCTGAAGAAGGTTGGAGGTGAATTGTTGAAGAGACACCGATGTGTGGTTTGTCGATAAACATACGGTTGCTAACTCGGTGTTAGTGCCTGGTACTTGAAAATCACATCTCCAGTGCTGTGATCTTGAGCCACGGAGCTGCTGGCAGATGGGCAGATGTAGGAAGTGGTCAGAAGTGCTCTGTGCAAAAGGGAAGGGAAGCGAGCCATTTTGGGGAAAAAGCTGCCTTCAAGCCATTTTTTACCAGATGTAGCCAGGGGACTACCTTTACCTATCGAGGAACCATTTCAAAGAACTCAGCCGTGAGCTGCAGCTGTTGAGGTGGAAGTGTTCTGCAGGGAAAATACTTGTTCCCGTGGGGTTTTTTGAGTCTTCAGGCCTTTCTTCTTCAGGAGGAAAAAAAAAAAAAAAAAAAAAAAAAAAGGTGTTTTACCTCTCTGTTAGTTCAGGCACACTTTCAAACCTGAGGCCGGTCCTGGTGAAGATGACACATGGTAGTTGTCGATAAATCTTACTTTCCCCAGACAGTACATCTTATTCTGCTAACCTGTGTGAAACAGTAATTGTCTTGTCTTCTCAGGGGTTCTGCTATGTATCATGGTATGAAAATCATCTTTCCTCGTTTTGACAAATCTTTAATAATATTTCAAATTTTATTTACATAATTACCCAAACGCCTTTGACTTGCCTTTGTGTGTAAATTCGCCTATGCACCTCTTTAGGTGTCACTGCAGCAAACAGTGAACAATCCTGTGCCCTTGAAACCACCGTGTCACCTGTGCGGGCTCTTGCGTGGGCTCCTGTTGGCAACATCTGAGCACCTTCCAAGTGTTAATGTAAAATAGATGTGCAAAATACTCCTCGTAGTGAATGCACTGGTGGGTGATAACCGTTTTCATAAAATCCTCACCATCATTTTTTCACTTACCATGTAGCTCACACCAGGTGGCTTGTTAGCAGTTGCTAATGAGTTTGTTGTAGTGTGGGAGGTTCCCAGGTTGAGAGCTACACTTGCAGCTTTGCTCCCTCGCTTGGGCCGCTTCCAAGGCTTGTGTGTGTATTCCTAACGTTATTTTAAAACACTTCTAACACTTAATTTTGTTCTCCACAGAAATCTAGATGCAGAAAATGTGTGAACCAAAGCTTATCGTGATGTATCAATTTCTGTTTGTCCCTTTAAAAAAAACACCCTAATACTCTTTTCTTCCCATCATAGTATTATTTTCTGTATGTCTTCTCAGTAAAATAGATTAGTAACAGTGTAAGTCCTAAATGGATCTCCTGACATCTTTGACTCCCTTCCATTTACAGCAAGCAAAACCTGCTTTTCTACTCTATTTTTTTTTAAGATAGTAACTACTATAGCTGTAGAGAGGGAAAGTTGATGTAGGTTTTACAGGAAATTTAAGGAGAAAATGATCGCTTTGGGACAGATAGTAGTACCCTGTCAAGTGTTATCCCATCTGCAGGAGAGTAATGAAACTCATGGTGGGAAAAGGTGGCAGAATCAGGCTGTTTGATCAGGTTTAATCTATGAAGTGCCTAACCTAGTCCTTTAACCTTTCATATGGCTCAGTATGTAATCCACCTGTCCGCATCACCAGAGGGACGATGTGAAGAATTTCGGCTGCTGTTGAGCAGAATGAATTTCCATAGTGGATCAACCTAATGTTCCAGTGATGACACGTGGTGATTTGATAGTTACCACGTAATAACACCAGGAACAATGCAGTACATCCAGCCCTGGGTAACTCCATTGGACACAGCGGTAATTACATGGCGACTCACGGGCTGTTAACACTTTGTTGTCCGATCGCTGCGCGCTTGTGTCCCTGCTGCTGTCAGCTCAGGTGTTTCTGCAGTGGAGATCTAGCCAACACACTGTAGACTTTTTGTTTTGACTCTTGGCCTCTATATTTACAGGGTAGTTATATTCTGTTTAACATGAATTTTTTAACAACCTGCAGAGCCTTGCCTCTGTTCTTCTGAATTTTGGTGTTCTCCAGAGCTGGTGGGTTTCCTTTGCTGATGCATTCCTAGCAAGGACAAAAAAAAAAAAGAAAAGAAACTTAAACACATTTCTAAAATTAGCCTTATGCTCATGTATCTCTGGCAGTCCTGCTGGTGTCTGCTACGTGTAGTTGTACTGAAATGGAATCTTAGAATAAAGTTAATGCTCAAGTGATAAGAATGTGATTGAGTAACGGAATGGGAATGGCTTTGTATGCAAGACAAAGGGAGCACCAGATACACTTGGATGGTTTTGCCTGGTTTATTTGAATTAAAGGTAGCAGATCACGGGAACATCTAGATCCTGGATTTTCTTGTTAGCTAGATTCCTAAACACTCTTTGGCTTTGTGTGTAAGTTACATTTATATATTTGTAAAATTGCTTTTGTTAATTTTGGTTTGAGAAACAAGCATTTTGAGGTCTGGACGCTCTGAATCAAGACCAGAGCCTGTTCAGTTGGATGCTGTTTAGAAGCATTGAGCGCAGGCTCTACCCCCAAAGTATACAGCCATGGTGAAGACGCCTAATATGGAGTAAAAAAGTAAGGAGAGTCACCATAAAGGTGAAGTCTTGTAGCAAACTTTGTAGGGCTAGGAGTATAGTCCACAGCCCATGACCATTTCTTCGGTGCTCTGTCCCTCACTGAATCACATCTATCCCTCTGGACCAGGCAGCTTCCAGCTAACTCACATTTCCACCGGCAGCCGATGGTGAGCTGCTTTTTTCTCATCCTTTCTTGTAGAGATTATCACTTGTATGTATTCTGTTACAGGCAGTATGTAACATATGATTTATATGGTATTTTTCTAAGCGACATCGTACTGAAAGAGTACTTCTTCATTTGAACTTTTAATTTGCTTCATTAGGGATCCAGGTAGATGGAGTAAAGACTTAGCTGGATGATCAAATAAACACATTATCTAACCCATTATCTATCTAGGACAGAGGTACCTTTTTGTCATTAATCTTTTTTCCTTCTTTTCCCTTAAGTAACCAGCAGCATCTGCTTTTAGGAGGTTCCCAGTTTCCAGTAGATCCTGATGAAGTACGGTTCACTTCCTCAGGTGAATGGCCCAGTTCCTGAGATGAACTGTTCAGTTTACGTGTGGAAAGCCCTCCTTCACGTGCTGTGCTTCCAACTTTTGCTTAGAGCAGATACATCTTTCAAGGTTTGTCCTTTTCTACGGTGTTTTCTGTATGGAAAGAGCACACAGAAATAAAACATCAGTATGTAGAAACAGGACTGAACCAGGAGCATCCCTGAAATGCTTTGCACTTTAAAAAAAGAACATCATTTCTTCTTTTGACTCCTTCTAGAGAGGGTTTCTAGACTGGAGAATAGTACATGTAGCAGTTTTAGAGAACGTTCAGCGAAATGTACAGTCTCTGTGATCCTCTTCCTCAGCGCAGGGCCACCCTGCCCATTTCCGTCTCTCGATGCCATTGATCGATGGTTGCGTGTTTGTGCTTTATCTGCGTCTTGCCGAAGCCCTGTGAGTTCATGGCGCTGCCGCCGCTGTGCTGCGTTTGCTGAGACCGCAGGTGTAGCCACCGTAACTGTGAAAATTCGTTGCTACCACCGCTGTTGTGCAGCTGCCCTTCTGCTGAAGGCCACCACTCCCGGCGCGGTGGGGATCGCCTCTGCTGTCGTCAAACGGGACACGTCTCCGTTCCTCAGCTGCTTCTGCGCAAAGTGTCGCCTTCGAGGCGTGACTCTGCTTTCCCTGACAGTCTACACCAGGTGCAGCTGGAGTCCTTCTTAGGAACGAGCAGAGCTTTAGCTACGGCTCTTTTCACAAACGGAACGAAGCTCCTTGGAAGTGCTTTGTGCCTGAGCACCAGCGTGGCTGCTGTACGGGCACGCGGTGAGACGTTCCGAAGGGACGCCTTTCCTTTAGAAACTCGCCCTTGTGTAGTTACAGACGTAGTCTTTGCCCGGCACGCTAGCGTTTGAAGTAGTCTGGATGTTCTTGCACCAGCACTTCATCCTGCCAGCTTTCATCTTTGCCTAGCGTGCTAAACCGCTGAGGTCAAATCTGTTCCTAAGTTGCCCTGCTTCCCAAAGATCGGCTCAGAATTTTTTGCTTTTGAAAACAAGATGACTTGGACTGTCTTGAAGCCAACCTTTCTCTCTGTGCTCTTGATTCAGTAGCACCAGGGATCTGCTGCTTTGCTACTCTTTCTGCCACTTAGTTTTTTCAGCAAAGTGAGCTGTACAATCAGGATGTGGGGTTTCGAGGATGCGGTAATGGCTGGTAATCGGCAGAAGGGAAGGGCAGATAAAAGTGTAGCTGCTTGGTGGAAAATGCATTGGAGAGCATTCATAGTGTAATCCTGATGTCACCTAAGGCTGAATGGCTAAATTCAGATTCCTTTCAGTTTTTCCTCTGATATATTCTTGTCACAAGTTTCCTATGTGAGAAAACAACCTCTGCGCTTCCAGTCAGATGTAGTGGTTGCATTTTCCGATGGTTATGCTCTTCTCATGACAGCTGAAAAAAGTTCTCCAAAAGCTTGGGTAAAGCTTCCGTGATTTCACGTGTCCAAAAATTCCTTCTCGATAATGTATTTTGGTGAGACCCTTTTTCTTCTTGTTAAAAAGTCTGTACCGTAGTCTCCCATTTTCCTGTTTTCATTGGCCTTTCCTAGGTGTAATTTAAGTTTCTTCATTAGTGTTGTCCGTGACGAACAAGCGGATGAAACAAACAAGCAAAAAAATTACGGTCCCAGAACCTCTCCTTGTCTTCTTTTCAAATAATAAAAGTGGTGAAGAAAGAGAGCACTGTTCTTTCATCTTTTTCCATTTTTTCCTCTGCGCTTCTGAGACGTATTATCTAGCCTGAGAAAAGCTTGTGAGTGTGTGTGTTATTATGTATAAACAAACTTGTGAGTAAAATTGTGTAGGGTGGTAGTAAAACATCTGCTTAGTTCAGCGTATCGTGAAGCACAAGGCCAAAAGCTGAATGATTCTGCCCCTTGAGAAAGGTGTGTGTACAACCACGTGTATCTTAGGGACATTTTATGACATAATTTTTTTTTTTTTAAAGCTTGTGCAAGATGTAATGGGGAAAAAAAAATGCCTTCATTCTTATTTTCTTCTGAAGAGGCTCTGCTACACAAGCCAGGATGATTTCAGGGCTCCTGCTCAAGTTTGCTGAAACTGCCGGTTGAGACTAAGAAAATCATAACATTTATGAACTTGATTCCTCTTAGTTATGCATATGCAATTTGGGGTACCTCATTTTCAGCGCATGGATTCACAGCTGCATCAGTGTCAAACCGGTGGAAGTGCGAACAGAATCAGATTTACAGGATCTTTGAACTCCTCAGTGATTAATGAAATTCTTAATTCTGAAAGTGTGACAGGAGGATAATCTCGACAATATTTCCCCCTGCTTTCTGTGGGTGGAGGGATTTGAAGCCGGCAGTGGAAGTCGGGGGTCCTGACCTGTTCCATTACGGCGATTCTCTTGTTCGGGCTGGAATCTCCCGAGTAAATCCCTTCTCATTTCCTGTACATGCACCTGTACCTCCTGCTTCTGTGGCTGGAGGAGATCCGTCATGCTGGAGAGTTAAACTGTACTCCCACCATTCAAAGTCTGGCCAAGAACCAGAATATTCCCTTGTTTTAAGCTAGTCCTGAAGGAACACTGCCAATTCCCAGTGCCTTCAACCTCGCTCTTGAAGGCTGGGAATTAGAAGACCTGGACTCTGTTCCTGCACCTTAGCTTTTGCCTTGTAAAATGAAGTTAGCAGTAGTTGCCCTTCTGTGTGAAAGATTTTGAGATTTACTTACAAAAGATCGTGATATAATTGCCAAGATTATAATCTTGTAAGAGCATAGAGTGGCTGACGAACACAGGAAGGTGGCCTAAGTTTTGTTGTTTGCTGTTTTTCCCAATAAACCTCCGTGTGGAAGGAGGTACTGCCTATACAGCGGTTCTTTCTTCTAGCAACTGCTGTATATACCAGGACAGCTCTCAGGTAGTTTTTAGACAGATCTGCCAAGATCTCTTTAGGCAGCAGCTCCTCACCATGGTTGAGAGTTTAGGTTCCTGAATAAAAGTTAGACAGATCAGTAATTACTGTGGTGGGTCTGGTCCTTTGTTGCTAATGGCTGGTAATATGCCTTTTTAGAAACTGGTGCCGGTGCTTTTTATGATACACGTTATGACCAGCCGTGCAACTGGGACTTTCAGGGCACTTTGTGATTCGGAGTTTAGTGAGAGCGAGGGAGTACAAGCTGCAATTAATAAGTTGTGAAGAGACTGATTGTTGCAGCTGAAGTGGTGAACTGATGTAGTTACCCAAAAAAGACTGGGAAGCGGTGACCTAACTATCACCCCATGGAGAATGAGGCTGGTCTTAAATTTGTGAAATATCCCTGTTTTACAACACTGACTGTAAGAAAGGATTCTGTTAAAAGTTAATGGAGGAGTTCCAATGGAACCCTATTAGATTCTTCCTCCATTAAATGACTGATACAGACTTTTAATGGATGTTTTAGCTAGGCATTGTTATCAAAAGGACTATTGCACAAATTAAAACCAGGCCCATAATCAGTGAAGAGAAGCTGGATTTACTCCTCTGCCTTTGGCGTGGGGGAGTCTGTGTGTGTTTGTGTATGCAGCTGAAGGGATGGAGAAAACGGTGAAGGAGAGGAGGTGGCAGAAATATTAATTAAAAAAGAGAAATGGAATATTCACGTTTTCAGAAGGGTGCTAAAGTTGGCCAGTGAAAATGCTGTATAGGTAAAGTAGGTGAGAGACACTGATATTTTTGTCTACTGGGCAAATCTGGGACAAGAAAAGGGGAAGAAGAGTCTCCTCTCAAGAGCTGTGGTGGCTCTCCATTTAGTGATCCAGTTTTGGGTAACATTTGTATGGCAGCGTAAGGCCTGATCCTGCGAGATACTGAGTGTCCTGAACTTCCATTGAATTGAGTGGGAGTTGAGGGGTGGGCTTGCCTCTTACAGAGCCTGGACATCACGAACTCCTCTAGTGTAATTCTGATCCTGGGCAGGTGGCGGTATCTGTTCATTCTGAATGTCAGGCCACGTTTTTGCACAGCTGCAGAAAAAGTGGTTTGTGGTAGAGTCGACATAAAAGATACTTGATTTGGAGCTGTCTCCTGTCTCCTGCGATGATGGCAGTATGAAGTGTTTACAGGAAGAGCAGAGGATTTGACATTCTGTTTCAAACGAAGATGTTGGCTTGGTGTTATGATCTTTTAAAGTTTTCTTTTAAAAAGCTTCAGGGAAAGAGTTTGCTGTCTCTGAAGCTAAAGCCTGTGAAATTCTGGTTTCTGACATTCTTTTGCTTTCCTATGCAGAGCGTGTGCCTTTCTGTAGTGCCCCTGCAATGACCTCCTCTCTAACCTGGATAGATTGCCCGTGAGGGGTCATTTGGCTTCCACCCTTGTGTAGCCATGGCCATCTCATGTAAAGGGACCCTGCCACGTAGTTCTTTAAGTCCCCTCTGTGGCATAGTGACAGTTACATCCTCTGTTAGCAGATGTCATCTTAGTTATTTCCCCAGTCCTTCCAATGAGTGAAAACTGTGTTAAAAAACCCCGAAACAACCCAAAAGGAAAACAGAGCGAGGTAAATCGTTGCCGTCACTCCGCGTCCCACGTGCAAACGAACTCTGCGCGTATGTGGGGCAGTTGCTGTGTGTTTGGATGGATGTCTTTATGCGGGGGACGTGAAAAAACAGGGTGTTTTGCTGTTGAGCCAGAACCGGCTAAATTTGCATCGCAGTGTTTTGCTTCAGAACAGTCACGGCGATACTTTTTCCTATGGATGAGCTTTCCTCTCCTCCCTGTTCCAAGGCCCTGGGTGTAAGGCTCCCGTTTGACTTGCCTGAGTACTTCTTGTCGAGACGCTTGAGTGTGTCTCAAAGTGATCTTCCTGGCCTGCTTAAGTGTGGGACATTGTCACGACACATGGTTTGAGCTTGCCCTTCGGTATGTTCCTGTGTATTGCCAGTTTCCAGTAAATCCGCTGGTGGTGGTGGTGGTGCTGGTGCTGACAAAAGGAAGGTTCAAACCTGGTGATGGCCCCCTTGAAGACCTCGGCATCTAGCCTACTCGAGCGTCACAGGCTTCCAGCAAAGCCTGTGCGTTAGACACAAATGGCTTGAAACACCTTTTATTTTCTGACGTGGGTTATTGACCGCTAGAATAAGAACATCTGGGCCTTTTCCTCTCAGTTGTAGTAAAAACTTCAGACTTGGCATAAACTGCTGTTTTTTTGGAGAAGGGGAAGGCTAGATCTTTCTTCTCTAAGGCACTGAACTGGTTTAATTGAAAGAACAATTTGATTTGCTGCTGTAGCTGCTGCTACAGTAAAATAGCTTGGAATGCTAGCAAATTTTTACTTCTCTCACCCAAACCGAGGATTTAATACTGGCAGGTGAACTTCTGAAGGCTGCTATCAAGTATACAGAGACAATAACTGTCTTGGAGGTGGAACTTTGTCAATATTTTTTGCCTTGGGCCAAAAAACATTCACAATAATGGAGTGCTAAAGCCCTGCTCAGAAATGTTGCAGCTAGAGAAAAGGGAATTTATTCCAAGTTTTAGAGTGCAGTATTTTGGTAGGATGTGTGGTTTCTTCATCATCCTTATGTTGAAGCATCAACCATCCAGACATTTGGGGGACACCTAAAGGCATGCTTCTTCTTCAGGAAGGGCTGCCATTATACTTAAGGTCATGCAAAGCTGGCTGCATCACCGTCCTTAAGATTGTATTGTCATGCACATTTGAGCCAAAATGTCTCTTCTGTGCCCTGGAACCTGGGCAGAGGATTTATTTCTTTTATTATTTTTAAATATCCATAGTGGGACAGAGGAGAGAAAATTCCAAATTACGATACTGAGGAATTAAATAGTTGTTTACAAAGCTGCTTTGCCTGTTTCTTTCCGAAATGATTATGAGATGATAATCATGAAATGATTTGGAGAATAGATAATAGAAGCCTCTTGGGATTGTTCATACAACATGTATTTTATAATGCCATAAATAGCAAGCCCACTAAGCTCTTATAAACTTATTTTATTAATGCATATTGATTTATAATTATAATTATTAAGCCCAGCAATACAGACAAATGCTTGTTGTTTGGAAGCAGGTAAACAATTAAAGAAGTAGCTCTTAGCTGCAGCGGGGAAAAGCAGACAAGAGGGAGGGAACTCTGCTCCGGAGCCTGCCAGCCCCAAGGTTGACTTTCCCCTGGTTAACGCTGTGAGAGACCGTGCCAAATGCTGCCTCTTCCTAAAATGAAGATTAGCAATACGAGACAATACCTCTTTTGAAAAAAATATTAGGTGCCTGGATCTCAATTCCCCCTTTTACAGGCATTTGGTGGGATTTTTTGCACTGTGCAAGTGCAAGAAGTCCTCAGTTTGGGAAGACACACGGGAAAAGCTCTTCTTTGTTGGTCCAAGCTCTGGCAGTAAACTAGACTCTTAACACCCAGCCTTTAGCAGTGTCTTTGATGCCAGCGTGTGAATGCAGAGGTGGGCAAAAAGGGCCTGTGTTAGTTTCAGCTGTTTTCAGTAATCAGCAAAGAAATACCAGGAGATGGTCTTTTCTAAATTTAAAAATAAAAATAAATAGATATATATATAAAACCACTAAAAAATGCCTTTAGAAACAGATCTTTCTTTTCATTAGGTCTTTTAAGGCAGAATTAAAACAGTTTAAGACTCGGTGACTGTTCTCCTAAAGGCAAGAAAAGACTAACACAAACTTTATGTGCATGATATATTATTCTTAGTGAGTTCCAGTACCAAAGTTCTTTTGAAAGCAAGTGTATCCTTAGGGAGCATCATTGGAACAAGATATTTCGTTTATTGAGTATTATGTTTAGGAAGTTCTAGCTTTTTGTAATGGTCTCTGGTAGTTTTGAGCGTGCAGTCCTCATTTTTGTGTGGCTCTAACGTAGTTAGTGAGGCTCAGCTCCTCGTTTTGCAGCTGTGAACCCACCTGAGTGTGTTCCTCTGATGTGTACAGAGTCCTGTTGACAAGTGTGAATGCATGTCAGAAAGACAGTAACTTCAGCTCTCAAAGGTTAATACACCTTACTTTAAATATATGAGCGTTCCCAGGGCATTTTAAAATTGTGCCTAGATTTTAAGTCATTCATTGTCTTGAAATCTGCACCCTTAGATTTGTATTTTTAGCTTAATTGCAGGAAAGGAAGATCCTGACCATGGGTGGCAGCCAGCTTTCTGATAGCTCGCTCTAGAACCCCGTGGCATCTTCATATGGATAAAGCGTGGCATCAGGAGCTTGGATGGGAAATGTTAATCCAGCCAGATTCTGGTGTCTGGTTTAAGGCTGTATGAAACATCTGGAGGTCTTTTGGCTGTAAATGTAGTCCCAGCCAAAGAGTCAAGAAGTGCATTTTGTTAGATATCTAAGCTTTTCTACTGTATAGAGGTAGCTGAGTGCGTGCTGTGAACCTTTCATAATATATGCAGTATCGGTTGTTATTCCTTAAGTCACAGAATATTCACTAATGCAATGTTGTATTTTTCTTCAGATAGATAGAACCAAGTAATAAAATTCAGATTTTCCATTACAGCTGCAAATTAGTGCCATGTATATGTATGGTATTTTCTGTAAGCAGGTGTGGGATTAAAATAGTTTTAGCAGCTAACTGGCTTGTTTACTGTTTCCCAGCTAAGTATTAACGTTCTTATCGTGATTGCTGAAAAATGAGTATCCTCTGTAGTTTCCTGACCTCTTGTATTTTAGTATGCTAACATACTTATGGAGTTCCCTGTTTAAATAAATTCATGTTTGGATCAGAAAACACAAACCCTAACGGATTTGCATTTTGCCATCCACATACTCGATAATCTTTATGAAAAGATCAAACAGCAAAAGGCAAAGCCTCGAGGTCTGCCCTCACATTTTAGCGAAGATTTAACAGCAGGATGACATAGTGAATAAGGGCCTTCTTCTGTGATTTGCTCAGTACCTCCCATGATTTACCCTTGGTGCCCATAAGGGCAGGCAGTATTTTGCAGAGGATACGCGTCCCGTGGTGGGAGCAGGTCCTGAGAGTTTTACGGAACACGCTGCGAAGCAGCGGCAGAAGTTGTAATTTAAACAAAACCACGCTTTTCGAAATAAAAGGAGCAAATAACGTTTCGTGTCGTGGCCATTTTGTTTGTTTGCTCGTCCGTTCGCGCGTGTTGGGTTTGCTTAAACCCGCGGTCGATGAGGAAGGTGCTGCCTCACCGTGTGAACGCTACCGAGTACGTCACCGAGGCATGGCTGAGGAGCCGGGGACCCGGCTGCGTGTACTCCAGAGCACGCTCCTGTCCGCCGAAACGGGACGGGGGCTTGTGCTGCGCCCCTGCAGCGAGGGGGACGCCCTGTCCCGGCGTGCCTGTGCCGTAGCCCCCCTCCCCGTCGCCTGCAGCCTCGCGCGCGCTCTTCCCGCCGTTGTCAGTGCCTGCACGCCGCACCGAGGGGTACAGGGGACGCCGAGATTGAGCTGTTAAAATGAAACAGCATTTGAGCTTTTCAGGCATGAACTAACAACGGATGGAAACACTTTTTCTGCTCGTTTCCTTTAATGCTCTCCACAACCCACTCAAAGTAAAACAACTGTACAAAAATCTAACGTTTCCTTTGGAACAAGGAGGTGATTTTCCTCTTTCTCCTCTCTCCTTTCACGCAGATGATTTTAAACATGCAGAGCTAGACAGCTCTGATGGAAGCTGTTTCTCACATGTTTGTGCGCCACTGATTGTACATTCCTGGGTCTCTTGTCCTCTAACCTTGTACCTCTTTTTTCCAGGCTGTTTAGGGGAACAGTTGCTGGGTTAAAAAGACGTGTTTAGTGGGCCAAGTTCTTTCCCCTTGTACCCATGCTGTGTCAGGAGAGTCCATGAGTTTGTACCTGTGTTAGTGAACGTAGAATTGGTTTTTCATAGAATCAGAGAGTCATTAGGTTGGAAAAGACCTCCAAGATCATCGAGTCCATTTTGCCTTTATCTGCTTTACTTTGTGCATTTATTTTTGTCGAAGAATGTTGTATTTGCTCACAGGTGTTAAGTGACTGTAGCAATAATTTCTCTTCTTCATTGCTTTTGGTAGCTCTAGGAACATTGGCTTGTACACGGACAGCTTGTTCCTGCTGTTTCTCCTGCTCTTTTCCAGACACCAACTCACACGAGAAAATAAATCGCAGCGTGTTTTTGTGGTCCTACCTTTTGGTTAGGGGTTGATGTACTTTCCAGAGGTGTTCTGTATGCCCCAAAATGTGACTAAACTGAAATATGAGGGGTCATGCATCCGCAGGGGGTAATGATGTCTGGCCATCATGCTAATAATAATGCTACTTAGCAAGGACACAGTAAATAAGCTTGTAAGTTAGGAGTATTGTGTGGATGACTGTTCAGGATTGGGATTTATCTGCTTATTAAGACATGGCCGCGCTATAAAAACGTTCCAGAAGTCGTGTTCTCCCCAGTATTTGGTCAAACCTCTGAGAAACATCACCTGCCGTAAAGCTGGTGGAAAGCAAAGATGGAATTAAAGAAAACCCCGAGCTCTTTCAGCGATTCGTGCCTGGCTCCAACATCCTGCGTGCTCTTTCTCTCCAGAAGGGCTCACACCCTCGTCTGACCCAGCAGGATACTTCCCTGGATGGGTGCATGCCGGTGCTGCGAGTGCCTTGTGTTCAGGGAAGGATGACTCTGGGCAGATTCGGAACCTTTCACCTGCCTGACTGAGCTCTGACTACATGGGCAGCGGGGAAGTGAGACTTTCTTGGATTGAATTAATTTCTAGGTTTATCTTTCCTGTTATCGATGAGTATTTTGTCATTAATATACAACAGTGTTTAAAATGAAATAAAATGCATGAAATTATAGCCAAGACATTTTTGGTAAGCATCACAGCGCTTTAGTGTTAATCTGAAGCCATTAAAGGCCAGATCTCGAGCAGATGAAAGCACTCTACGTCTCCAGTGTGAGGAGACAAGTTAGTTGAAAATGATTTCTGAAAAAACCACAAGCTATTGATTGTGTTATTTGCGAGCGTGGTTATTATGAGCATCTGAAATGCTGTTCCGTTTTCCTGTCCTTAAAGCAAACACACAAACAAAAACACAGACAATATGCAGGAACTCGCTGCTGCTTTCACTTAACGATGGTGTTTCATTGCAGCCTTTTTGTGGTGAGAATAACTGAGCTGGGGATCATGGCACATAAAACAAAAGCTATGAAAGGGCATGGCTTTTGAAAAAGAAAGCCAAAAGTTGTAAATAGAAGACAGTACTGAAAATTAAAATGATAAATTGAAAAATAATGTGATTGAACTTTTTCTGAAAATGCAGTTAAATTTGCTGCTATTATTTAGGCTGCAGCACTATGAACAGTGACTTTATTTGGGGGAAGAAATGCTAGGAATTTTATTCCTCCCCATTCCCATTTGTTTCCTGGCATCTTCTGTTGATGCTTTTCTCTATTTTTTCCATTATTATTTGCTAAATATATTATGACATTTTATTTACCTTGGTCGAGAGCTTTGAGACCTCTGTGTGGCTTTGCCATTCTAGCAATTTCACAAATAAATCACCAATCATTGTGCAGAAATATCACCGTTTGCATGAAGCCAGCATTATTTTTGGGGTAGAAGAAGCAAGTTTGTACTGGGTAGTTGGATCACTACATCTGTAGGTATGGGTACGGAATTCCCCCCGCTCGTATCTTTCTTGTTAATTAGCGCTTAGTAGTTTTTATTGAAGGAGCGTGTTACAGAGGGATTTTGGAAGTGCAGTGGTGGAATCTACATTCTCCGATAAGACGTTTGATTTTACGGACATACGTTATTTCTGCGTGTGTAAAATAAGGATACGTTGTTAGTCTTTTGTTAATTTGCAGATAATTAAACATTATTATCTGTTTACCAACGGATAGATGTGATCTGTTTACAATAGCAAAGATGTATATAAAGCACCCAGCTATAGCTGAAGCTCTAATTAAAATACATCATTGTTTGTCATGGTTTTAAGGCGAAAATTAAAAAGCGTTGCCAAATTAATCTTCAATCAAGAGTTCATTAATTAGCTAACCTCCTGTAAATGGGCTGCAGTTTGATGACAGCTCACTAAAGGACCATTTAAATGAAATCCTGATTATATCAATCAGACAGGGGAAAAGAATTAGATTTGCGGCTCTTTTGCAGTAGTTCCTGCAAACATTTCCCCAACATTTAATGCACACAATGGATGTTAAACTATTTTAAAGTGATGAATCCTTTTTATTACTGTCCCAAACTCTGTTACTTCTTGCTGTATATCAAGAGGAAATGTATAACGCTGCCAAGGTTTCATGATCCTGAACAGAATATTGCAGAGGAATATGCTTTATAACATAGTAATAAGCAGTTGCTTGAAATAACATCATAACTTTCCGTGAGAAAAACGTTTTGAACAAATTATTGATTATATAATAGTCTTTAGTAAAATTTACTCTGCTTCTGTCGTGAATTTTAAAATACGAGGGCTTAAGTGGTCAGGTACTTCAGTTGCTTTTGCGCTGGCAACGTAAAATTTCTGGACCTCTAGACTCTCTGGAAGCGTCTGCCATGAAAGTGACAAATTAAAGATGTTAGTGCTAGATCAGGGTACGTTTCTGTGCTGCTTTAGTGCGCCTAGTACCTAGCTAGACCCACCCCGAGGTTTAAAAAAGAAGTTCAGAATGGGTTGTGGAAGTTAATACACGATTTGGCAACTCCTTTTGCGATAAATAGGTGGGATTGGGATTTTTTTTTTTGGCGTGTCTTTAGGCTGTATGTATGCCTTTTGTGGTTCTGTGTGAACATGTGTTTTATGAGAAGTATGGTCAAAATAACAGTCTCTATTTACTCTTGCCAAAAGTTCTGCTTCTAAACTTTGTGTAAACACACATTTAGTTAACATTTGGGTTGGTTATCTGCTTAGTGAAATAAAATGGTTTCCATTTTCTTTTGGGGGAGGGTGGGTGGAGTTATTTACTCAGTAGATTCTGATACTCAAAAGTCTTTGAAAGAAAGAAAAGTGTTAAGTCCAAGAAAGACTGCGTGTCAAAGCACTAAGTGACATACTGCAGATTATGACACCTCAAATGTCTACAAATTGAGCAGCCATGGTGATCTTTTTCTCCCCCCCCCTATAAATACTTCCATTTGCTTTGGATTATATATACTGATGTTATTGATCTATTATTCTAAGTTAGTGTAACATACTTCCCCGTCCTGTTTGTGGTAAATGATAGAAGTATGTTAAAATAACAACTGCAGTTGAATTTACCTTTTTCGGACCAGTATAGCGTCGTACATTTTTGTTGTCATCTACCATGAGACAATAACCTTGTCCAGCACTGCTACATCTGTTAAGTCTACCCTGCCAATTAAACCACAGAGCCGGTGTGGGGTTTTTTTCTTAGTCAAGGTGTTTATATCAACATTTCATACAGATACAGTAATCCAGTGTGAAGGAAAATCAGGGTTTGTTTTTTTTTTTTCCTCTGTGCTGATTTGCATATGCGTGTCAAATCTTGCTATGCCGTTTTTTTGTGGTATCGAGGAAAACAAAATGACCTTTACTCAAGTTCTTAACCGTGGAAGGTTCTCACGTTCTGAATTTTCAGGTGGTGGGGGGAAGAGCCTGGAAGAGCGAGGGTTTGCCGATGACTCCGCTGATGCTCGCAACAGCCTGATACAGTCTGGTACACTAAAACCCTCCGTGCCTTCCTGTTATAATTGCGTCTCTGCTCAAGGCTACTATAGTTAGGCTACATTAAATCTCATTGTCAGTCAGGCTGCATAAGGCTCAGGGAGCTCACGGGCTGGAGCTGGGCAATGCGATCTTCCTCCAGAGCAACTTCTCCCGCTGTAACTTGCTTGTCTTCTCCCAGACTGCTCCATTCCTGTGTACATAATGGACACCCCTTCCATAAATTATGTAACTTGATTTCTCCCCCTGCCTGACAGACGCGATTTGCTTAAAAATAAAGAGGAGCCTGGTAATCTAGGTTGCCCAGTCTCCTGCACGTTATTTATCATATTGAACATAAAGGAGAAGCAAAAAGTCACTAGTTCAGTTCTCGACCAACCTATAGCGCGCACGGAGGAGATGGGTCATGTACACTTAACGTGTATGATAAAATATAGGAGCTTTCAGCAGGGCTTCTATCAAAATAATTATCTACGCAATTATCTGTGCTATTCAGCTAACTTTTTGCATGCGGTGGTGTTTCTGTGCTTTTGTGTTCGTCAACCTTACTGCTTTGAGTTCTCTTAGGAACTATTAGACTGACAGTTTTCAAATTGTGCCGAAAAGACAAAGAAAGAGAAAAGGGCTTTTTATAGAAAATTGTGCCTTTATTACAGGTAGTTAATAAGTATTAGTATCGTAAAAAAAAAAAAAAAATCAATGGGCTAAACGCGGTTGTATGATTTTAACCGGTGCACAGATCTCGACGCTGTGCGGGTTGCCTGCGTTTCCAGGAGGTTGTCTTTGAGAGTCTCAGCGCTGCAGTCGCATCTCTTCCTCCCAACTGCAACGCTGTGTGTGGAAAAAGAAAGGACAAGCCAACCCTGATGTGCCACGCTCGCGTGAACGTTGCGAACAGCGTCCCCGATCCTGTAGGCTGATGCAAGCAGGAACATAAACAAACGGGCCCTGAAGTGTGAGCTTCAGGATCGCTCTGTCATTCAGCTCTGTAGTAATAATAGTAATAATTTTTAATGTTGGGGCTTCTTGGCATCTGTGCGTAGATCAGATTAGATACGTTTTAGTTCTTGGCTCTTCAAAGGATCCTCACGTACGCCGATGAACTGCCTAGGCTTCAGGCAGTAGTATCCGCTGAATTTTGGGTACCGAGAGAAGAGTGCGTACCCATGATTGTGTACTTTAAAAAGGCAAAAACTGTTTTATTTGGTGTGAGGATTTGCATTGTTGGCGGTCTTCTTAGATGAAACTGCTTTCATTTTAAGAATGTGGGCTTTGTCTAGCGATAACCTTGGTATTATGCCAAGGAAAACCTGGCGAGGAATCACCCAGTCTTTCACCAAAACCTTCCTGCTTTGTGGTGGCCGTTGTCTTGTAGGGCATCATGGGTGGGGCGAGAAGGACAGTTCATGGGTGGGAAACTCCATTAATACGTTTATATTTAGTGGTTGCAGCCTCCTTCCCAGTTACTAGCAAAGCCTTGAGAAAAGTAAACCATGTGCTTTTGTACTGTCATATTTGATTTGGACTGTATTCTCGCTGTTGTTTGAAGCTAACATGAAACGCAGTGTCTGCATGACCCATTTTAGCAGCCCATTATCATAATTTCACTGTCGTATGGCCACTGAGTTAATGTACTTACAAATGACAGAGAAAGTGTGTTACATGACCTTAGGGTTTTCAAAAATTAAATGACGTAGGAGGTCGTATTTCAAAGAATTGTTGAGAGGAAGGTTTTGGGGGCTTGGCTTTTGGTTTTGTCTTTTTTTTTTTTTTCCCCCCTCACTTTAGCATGTCATAGCTTGTAACAACAAGAAGGTATCTTTATTCCTTGGTAGACAAAAATACTACAAGTTTAAGGTTTTTCAAGCTCTGGATTTTAGCCATTAGCTTAATAATTTTGAGTAATGTGAAAGTCTGAATGCAGTGTATTTTGATTATTTTTTTCATTATCGTTCATCCATGCTTCTGGTATAATTAAGTTAAATTGTCTTTTGTATTTATTTATTTTGCCGTGTCTGGATTTTGTTTGTTTGTTTGGGTATTTTTTTAAAGGCATTATTATGAATGAAAGCAGCAAAGCATGTTCACTGGACTTGCTACAATGGGGCTATCTTCTGGTTGGTCATGTGATGTGATGGTGCTGGGAATAATTTTGGTTTGAAAAATAGTCTTTTTTTTTTAAAAATGGCTTTCTTAATTTGAGTTTAAAGCAGATCTGAATGTGTTTCTTAATTTAAGCAAGTGACATTGGCATTTTATCAGTGCAGTGTCCCCATACTTCCCAAATCTTACAGTGTCATGAACTTACATTGCTAAAACCCACCATAGTGAGTGATTGATGTTTCTTTCATCACAGAAGGGGTTACATTGAGGGTAAACCACAGTGGCTATGATATATATCCAGTAAATGAGGAAACGGCAGGAGAAACCACAAACATGTAGTCCAAGTGGCATTTCCTCACCTTTTCCTCATAAAGTTAGGTATTGAAACCAACTGCCTTATCTTTCCCTTACCCTTGCGGAGCTGGAAATCCTGTAGGCAGCACTCTGCTGGAAAGGCCTCCCCATGGTTCTCCTGCTTGAACTATACAAACAAACAGGAGTTTTTCTTTTTCCCTAGAAATAGAGAAGTCTGGCTTATTGTAAAAAACCCACCCACCCACCCACCCAAGCCAAAACCCCAGCTTTGGTTGTGATTAATGGATTCTCTGAAAGAGGAGCTATGTGACAAGCAGGAGGAATCCCATCATTTTATGTAAGGACTTAGCTGGCAATGCTAGAAACATAAAGCAGGAAAAGGATCTACCGAAGCTCGATCTCCTTTAC